>NC_134268.1:24206519-24479019 GCF_031893055.1 Leptodactylus fuscus
AAATGCATGTAAGGCATTGCAGGCAGCCTTATGGGAATAACCTTGTATAGTTGTGTGTTCGCCCAGGTACAGTGCACCCCCGTCTGCGCAGTGGTCTGCTCTGGCGGTAGAATGTGATATTACTATATAACCGCAGCCATTCACCTTCCTTACCAGTGTTTGCTTTCCAAACCAAACAAACAGTCAGAGAACACAACCGCACGGCCCGGTGTTTATCTGGCCAATTAGCCCTGCAGTGGGGCAAGCTAATAGTCAGCTTCTTCCAAACACAAGTCATCACCATGTAACAACTGCACAAATGTAACATCCATCATGTGTAATCGCTTTAAGATGTCGTCCTGGAACATTAGTGCGGCGTAGCACAGCGTAGACCTGGGAGCTATGGAGCCTTCCTTTATTGCTTGTTACTTATTACTCTTATTTATCCTCGTGGTGGACTGTAGATTTTGTTTCGCATGCAGTTCCCCGTATCACGTTATTGTAATACAATATATTGAATGTTCTAATCCTTTTTTCATACACGAGTTCTACAAGATAAACTGAGTTAAAGATTTAAAGGAGAAGGACCTGAAGCTTTCTAAAGAAAGCCTCTTAGAGTAAAGAAAAAGAATCTCTTCTGAGCCACTTAGATTTGGTTGTCTTCTACTAGACTTTGTGAGGTTCATCATTATGTTGAGGTTGTCTTCTACTAGACTTTTTGAGGTCCATCATGTTGAGGTTGTCTTCTATTAGACTTTTTGAGGTCCATCTTTATGTTGAGCTTGTCTTCTACTAGACTTTGTGAGGTCCATCATTACATTGAGGTTGTCCTCTACTAGACTTTGGGAAGTCCATTATATTGAGGTTGTCTTCTACTATACTTTGTAAGTTCCATCTTTATGTTGAGGTTGTCTTCTACTAGACTTTGGAAGTCCATTATGTTGAGGTTGTCTTCTATTAGACTTTGTGAGGTCCATCTTTATGTTGAGCTTGTCTTCTACTAGACTTTGTGAGATCTATCATTATATTGAGGTTGTCTTCTACTAGACTTTGTGAGGTCCATCATTATGTCGGGTTGTCTTCTACTAGACTTTGGGAGGTCCATTATGTTGAGGTTGTCTTCTACTAGACTTTGAGGTCCATCATTATGTTGAGGTTGTCTTCTAGTAGACTTTTTGAGGTCTATTATTATGTCAGAACCTTGGTCCCCCAGTTGGATCCTTTAATGGTCTGGTGAGCTTATTTTACGCTGATTCCTATGCGCTTATGCCGACGATTTTGGTGTTCTCTTGAGGTCCAGGATACATTGTTTGGATATAAAGCACTATCCACATTAGTGCACACATGGGGATATAAGTCCTCCATATATTTTTTTTCTCCTAAAATAAATTAAATTGAATAACATTTTGACATTTTGCATATATTTTCCAAAGGGTGTTAACAATGGATCTCATATTATTATTATTATTATTATTATTATTATTATTATTATTATTATTATTATTATTATTATTATTATCATCGTTATCATTCATTTTGTGATTATTATTATTTATTTTCCACTTTATCCATTTTTCATTTATTTTTGGACTTTCATCTTATTTACATCAAGTGCCAGCCTATTATTAGGCTTAGTGGTCCTATGAAAATTGCAGGATACAGTACTAAAAAATTGAAAAATAAAATGATTAAAAATTTTCAATTTTTTTTAACACAAATATGGGTTAAATTGGACGGTGACACATTCCCGTTAATTCTTGGTATTCCTTGTTCGCCTTTATTCTGCCATAGATTCTAACATTATATAAAATCTATGCTATCAAAGAATTTTTTTTCTCTCAAATAATCGTACATTGGGTACACTTAACCCGCAATATTTTTTTGCTAATTTGCCTTTTCCAAGCCTGTGATCTCCCTAACGTTAGCTGCCAGTCCTTTAAGTAACGTAATATTCCGGAATATTATGGTTTGAGACACAGCTTGTCACAAGTAATGAGGATTCGGATGTATACTATATTCATAATTGCCTGCTAAGTTCAGCAAGCCTGCAGGGCATGGGAGAATAATATTTTTGAAAACCTTTTCTCTATATCTCACTTGTGATTTCTGTAAAATGGCCTCTGAATCCTGCGAAGACGGGATGAATGACTGGAGCTCAGGTTGGAGGTAACACCAATTCATTACACTTTGGGATGAGAGCGCCGCATCAGATCTTGACAGCAATAACTTGACTAATTAACATTTTAATTTTATTTCTCTATTGAGTTTTTTCCTCACCGGCTGACACGTACTGTAAAACAGTCGTTAAAAGAACATCCATCATGACTTTTTATTACTTACATCGCTGGTACATTAAAGCAGAGCAGAGGCTATAGAAAAGCCGGGGAGGGCTAATTATTGGTACGGGCTAATGGCTTCCAAGTAGGTATGTGTTAGGGGTGATGGGAAAGTCTTCTTTCAATAGGAAATAACAAGTACAAGTAAAAAAAAAAGGGCAACACGGTGGCTCAGTGGTTAGCAGTGCAGCACTGGAGTCCTGGGTTCGAATCCCACCAGGAACAACATCTGCAAGGAGTTTGTATGTTCTCCCCGTGTTTGTGCGGATTGGACATACTGATAGGGAAAACATGTACATTGTGATCCCTATATGGGGCTCAGTACAAGTGAAAAATTACATAAAAGCCACTGTTGTTTCATTACAAGGGATCTTCGTAGTCACATTGATTTTATTGTATCTTTAAAAGGTTAATGTGTTGCTAGAAAAAGATTAAACCTATTTTTGAAGAATTTTTGGTAATTTTTTTGATATTATATTAAAATTCTGAAATATCCTACAATTCTGACTCTGGCTACTAAGCCAAATAATAAGCTGATTTTTTTATTTTTGTTTTATTTTTTTTATTTGCAGCAGCCACCTCTCTTATCACTACTTGGATGATCACAGCTGTCATGTATATGTAGATAAAACATAGAGTAACAGTATGGGGCAACACAGTGGCTCAGTGTTTAGCACTGCAGCACTGGAGTCCTGGGTTTGAATCCTGCCAGGAACGACATCTGCAAGGAGTTTGTTTTCTCCCGTGTTTGCATGGATTTCCTCCCATTCTACAAAGACATATTGATAGGGAAAAAAATGTACATTGTGAATGATCCCTATATGGGGCTCACAATCTACATAAAAAAGACAAAAAAACGTAGACTCATAGTATGTCATTTCACAGTTTATCTCAGGCGTAGAGAATGATCCCATAGAAATCAATAGGGTCTTCTCCAGATCTTTATGTCTTTGGTCCATCTCCACGAGACGGGAAGGCACAAACCATTTTTAGGCTTAGTAGCAAGAGTTAGAATTGCAGTATTTTAAGGATGAATGAAGTATTACATGGTTCCCAATCATTCTACTGTTTGTGTACCGCAAGAATACCTTGTATTAAGGTAAAATTCCCTAAAATAATATCAAATGGATTTTTTCCACCCCACAACCCCTTTAACCTTTAAGTACCAGTACTATCACGGTGTCTATCACAATGATACGTGTATGGTAGTGACATATGATAGACACCATGATGGTACTTATGGGTTAAACCACTTTATTATTTTTTATATTAAAATGATGAATCCACGAACTTGCCCTAAGCCCATCCATCATCCTATAGAAGGATTATCGCCGACTAAGTTGATCTCGCGTCTCCATCTATCTAACCTATGGATTTGCCGCGTGCCAGCCGTCTTCTACCGAAAACACATTTTCTGCCTCGCTTTGCAGTTTGCAACAAAAACAAGAGCCGTACAAAAACCTGCGTTCATAAACCAGGAGAGAAAAGGGAGCGCGTGAATAAGCCTCGTCCTCCACTCTGCTTGACTAAACCGCACTAGCTGAAATATTAATGAAAATTTCATGAATCACACATAACATATACTACCCCTTTGTGCGAGCAAATGCCAGGCTTTTATGGGCTTTTCTGCACCACCAGAATAATAGATCCTCGAGTCATAAACTAGTAATTAATACTCTTCAGAATTGAAGTATTTTGTGTGGCTGCCAATTAAGCGTTATGGATAGCGCTGCCGGAGAAGACCGTACACTAGTTGAAAGGTTACTGCTTCTTCTACTTTTACATTATGTATCATTTGGAAAGCTTAGCTGGGTTTTTTAACAGTAATAAAAAAATAAAAAAAATTGCGAGTGTAAAATAAAAAAAAAAAAAACAAATGACTATGGTGTCTTATCATATCCATATAAAGCAGCTGTAAGACGGGGGTTGTTCAGCCCATGTAGGCTCTGTTTAATTTAGTTTTTTTAATTTATACACCCTAGTAGGGCATAAGGACACCATGGAGAGGTTGTCTTACCTATGAGCTAGAGTGGAGGGTCAGTAACAAAGTGAGGCTGGTTGGACATTGAATTTCTCCTGTGGATCAATAAAGTATTCTATTCTATTGTACTCTCGTCTACTCTACTCTGGTCTGTTCTATTCTACTCTACTCTGTTCTATTCTACTCTACTCTATTCTACTCTACTCTATTCTGCTCTGGTCTACTCTACTGTACTCTACTCTACTCTACTGTACTCTACTGTACTCTGTTCTATTCTACTCTACTGTATTCTACTCTATTATGCCCTGCTCTGCCCTGCCCTATTCTATTCTATTCTATTCTATTCTACACTGCCTACCAATAAGTATGTATTCACCTAGTAAAGTTCCGCAGAGGTGGAGTTATGGTCTGGAGGTTTCTCCTGCTATGGACCCTTGGTCCCAGTGCATGGTAAACTCAATTCTGATGCCTATTGCACTATTTTAGATAACAGTCCGCTTCCTACATTATGACGGTTCTATGGGTCAGACCAATGTTACTTCCAGGATGACAATGCCAGCTGTCATGTAGTGAGGTCTACCATGGCCTGGTACAGTGACAATCAGGTTAACCCACTGGATTGTCCTGCCCAGAGCCCAGACTTGAACCCTATTGATCACGTCTGGGACAAGTTGGATCGCCGAACTAAGGGGTGCAGCAGCCGACCAAAATCGTTGAAAGACCTTACCTGTCTTCTCCAAGCCAAATGGAATAAGATACCACTAACTGTCGTACAAGGACTTGTGGAAAGCCCCGGAGGGTTGAGGCTGTAATTACCGCTTGGACCCCAGGTGTCCAAATACTTATTGTTAGACAGTGTATTCTATTCTATTCTATTCTACAGAGTCTCTATTCTGTTCTATTTTATTGTATTCTATGCTATTCTACAGGGTCTTGCATGTAAGACTTGGTCTGTGGGCCGCCTGTATCAGCCTGTACAGCGTTTCCGGCAATGGACTCTGAGCTTTATAGTTTTCTGTGATACTAGGAGTCCCTGCCCTCCTTCTATATAATAATCTATACTGTAATTTCTAAGGGACAGTCTATAATAGGGAGGTAGGAACTCCTAGCATCATTGATCCTATATAATGCCAGGTGTCTGTCTCCTGACAGTGCACAGACCGGTAAATCCAGTACACACTTAGATGGAGTGTCACGTCCAACACTCTGTAGTGTGAAACTAGTCTTGATATGGGAATTTGAACATCTTTATATAGCTTGACAGTCCATTCATTTGAATGGCCACATGTAATACTACATTCCCCCTGTAGTGGCCACTGTAGAGCAATATCAGATGTTAGCACTGTAATGTGGGCTAGGGATCGCTGATTGTTCAGCCTCATGAGATAACCCCAATTAGGAGATGGTCAGGCCCATACACAGGAAGCCGATATAGAAGGTGATGCCAGTTAATACCTGATACAGGTGGTGATGCCAGTTTTTTGTGCATAGCCATTTTTGCCATTTTCCATTCTGCTCATTACTTTTGAGAAAATTGGGGGTTGCAGTTAATGCGTGTGATACCTGAAACCTACTACAGTCCCAGAACTGTCCCTGACTACGACTACACAACCCTGATAACCATGCAACGTAAGAATACTAAAGTAAATTGATGCATTCTCTTAAATTTTCGGAATACAATAAAGGTTGTAGATATTTTTTCGGATGCTTCGCGCCGACTCCTTTCCCTTTCACATATGCAGTCTGCATACAGTTCAACATATCCTCTGTTATAATGACATTTATGCATTGCCAGCACCTTCATATTAATTTCTCCAGTGCATTTCTTCCAAATTATTTTTTTTTATGCTTCGTATAAAAGCTTTTAATTAACTAGCGCAATATTGTAACTTTCTGGAAAACATAAATCGCCGGCGTCTTGCTTGCTTCACTGTTTTTCGTCCTTCTTCCCTTCCTCTCATTTACAGTATTTTTACTTCTCAATTTATTTTGTTTTAGTTGCTTTTAGTGGTTTTGTTTTTGCTTCTGCTTCTCGTCTCCGCAGGGATTCCCAGCTGGAGTACAGTGTTTCATATACAGAGTTTATTTAATCTTATTATAGGCTCTATCGCTACTTTTATCAAACTTCTTCTTTGTTTTTCTTCCTTGGAATGTCTTTCAAACTTTTATTTTTCGATGTATAGTCTATAAGCTCCGGGATCTGTGGGGAATAAGAGGCTATGAAGTGTAAAGTAACAAGGATACGTCTATAGGTGTGGGATTTTCGATATCGCATTTAATATTAGAATGTCCCATAGGTATAAAGAAGCAAAAGAAAAGGTTAAGGTTTCCACATAGCATAGGGTGTAGGTTTTAGGTTGAAATTTCAGACCCTGATACAAATCTAGATCCTGGGCCCCTCATCTCAGCACTAGGGTTGAGCGTTCAGGATCGGGAAAGATCGGATCCCGATTGGCGATCGAGCAAATTTCATGATCGGGATCGGCTGGAAAATGATCGGAAATCAGATTTTAAAATCGATTCTGAAATCTCAAGATTGGCTCAACCGTACTGTATATATCATATAAAATTAGAGTTGAGCGATCGGGATCGGGAAAGATCGCGCCCGATCGGTGATCAAGCAAATTTCATGATCGGGATCGGTTGGAAAATGATCGTAAATCGGATTTTAAAGTCGATCCTGAAATCTCAATATCGGCTCAACCCTACTATATATATAAAACGATCAGGATCGGGAATGATCGCGCCCGATCGGCGATCAAGCAAATTTCACGATCGGGATCGGTTGGAAAATGATCAGAAATCTGATTTTAAAATCGATCCTGAAATCTCAGCATCGGCTCAACCCTACTCGGCCGCAATAGTAAAGGGGTTTTCCAAGATCGGTAGAAGGTTGACTAAAGGGACGAAATTGTCGTGGTGTTTGTATGGGTTTCCTATGGCTGCATTGATTTCCTTTATATACTGATGGGTTAAAGGGGATTTTATGAGACTTTATAATTGATGACGTATCCTTACGATAGGTGAGTGGGGTCCAATAATACAGGAGACCGATGGATCGACTTTTTAAAGCGATAGCTGCCCACCCTGAGATTTGCTTCTGCTTTACAGACTATGTCATGTCACGTTCATCTGTTACAAGTCCTGTTCGTAGCTCAGTCCCATATAAAGGGAACCTGTCATTGGATACCCTTTTTTTCTGACTAACACATAGGAATAGCATTAGAAAGGCTATTCTTCTCCTACCTTTCGATGTCTTCTCTGCACAACCATTTAGCAGAAATCCAGGTTTTCTTCAGTATGCAAATGAGTTCTCTCGCAGCACTGGGGGCGTCCCCAATACTATGAGAGAACTCTCCAGCGACACCTCCATCTTCTTCTGGAACGCTCTCTATATGCATCTTCTTCCGTCCTGGGTTTCAATCTACTAGGCCTCAGGAAGAGCCGACTGCACATGCCCGTGGCCGCAAGAAAATGGCCGCCTACTCAGTAAGCTGTGTAAGCGTCCACAAGAAAATGTCCGCTTACACAGCTTGCTGAGTAAGCGGCCATTTTCTTGTGGCCACTTGTGGTGCAGTCGGCTCTGCCCGAGGACTGAGGCCTAGAATATTGAAACCCAGGACGAAAGAAGACAAAGGGAGAGGCCGTTCCAGAAGAAGATTGAGGCGTTGCTGGAGAGTTCTCTCGCAGCATTGGGGATGCCCACAATGCTGTTTGAGCGTTGGGGTCTGCCCCCAGTTCTGCGAGAGAACTCATTTGCATATTGAAGAAAACACGGATTTCTACTGCATGGCGGCGCAGAGAAGACATCTAAAGGTAGGATAAGAATAGCCTTTCTAAGGCTATACCTACGCATTCATCAGAAAAAAAGGGTATCCAATGATAGGATCCCGTTACGTGACTGGTCCGAGCTATGATACCAAGCACAGCCATGTTATACAAATATACTGCACTAGACTTGGTAAGTAGTGAAGAGGCCACGGTGCTCACCCTTCTGCAACCCCATTAAACAGCTGATATTTGAGGAACCCCAATATTCTTCTAATAATGAACTCTTAGGAGGATGGGTCATCAACTATCAAGTCTGGTAACCCTTTAATTGGCTTCCTATGGAATTGGCCTTAGTGCGAGTATAAAGGTAGCCATATACATTCAATGAATGTCAATCAGACACTTAGGGTAAGTTCACATGGAGTATTTTGGTCAGGAATTTGAGGCCGTATTCGCCTCAAAATCCTGACCAAAAAGATGGCTCCCATTGAAATCAATGGGAGCCGCTCAGGAATTTTTTTTCCGGGAGCCGGCTTGTTCCGGCTCCCGGCAAAAGAAACAAGGTGCTCATTCCTCAGGCCGTTTCGCCTCGCGATTCGGCCTGAAGACATTCCCTCCTCCCGACTAGGCCCATTCATTGGGCCTAATCCGGAGTAGAGTGTGTGGCTGGATGCTGGTTGCAGTACACTGGCTTTCAGTCATAGCTACCTGGCCCTTGAATCGGTCCTGCGCCTCAGGTTCCGATTCAAAAGCCGGGTAGCCGTGACTGAAAGCCAGTCGAAAAAACCCTGTGTGAGCTTACCCTTAGTTGGTTAAATATCAGTGGGTTCAGCTGATTCTATATTCACGTGGTGTCCGTTGTTCTGGTCCATTGGTGTGAACAATGGATAGGCAGACACATACAAAACCCAACAGACTCTATTGACTACAATGGCATCCATCGGACTTGCAACACATTTTTCGTCCAGCGTTTCCAATGCTAGTTGCGATGGAGACTCCAATGCAGATGTGAACCCCGGGCTGACATAACTCCAATGTGTCAGAGCCCCATTAGGGATAGAGACTGATAGGAATGATATCAATCTCTGTACAGAGCTATGGAACATGTTGGTGCTTTGTATTACGTTTTTAGGGAAATTTAGAACTTGAACTATTTATTTTTATACATAAGATTTTCCATTTTCTTGGACTAAATCTCGTCTCTCCAATCTACCAAGTGATCAGCTGACCGCCATCCATCTATCATCCGGTACGATAAGTTTGTATTTCTTCTCCGCTGGCTGCCTCCGAGAACACCCTAATCTATTTAGGTCTCCTAGAACGTAATGCGGGAAGCCCTTGGCAAGAATTATGTTAACAAGATGAAACAAAGAGACTTTAGAAGTAACTCAGACTTATGTCTAAGTTCTATATTAATAAAACCATTGTTGGTATTTCGGCTCATATGGTATAAATCATACTTAAGAGCAAGACACTGCAGTAGTTAGGAAAAGACTTACATGGATTTATATTCAAGGGTTCGCCTGTAATATTCTCTCAACAGAAGTGGTGTTAAATGTTGAAAGAAGAAAATAGAATTTTATTGTCGCTCTGACATCATCGTGGCGGCTGGAAAGAGTGGCGTTGATACCGGGTTATGGGGTTTAAGGCTTTGGGTTACTGTACATACAATTCCTGGTAACTATATACAATTTATTTACTGTGCTTTAGTGTCTGATAAACTAAAGACATTGGATTAGCAATGCTAAAAAGAAATGGCTGTCATCAAAACTAATGAGCTTTCTATGTGTACAGGGCTGTATTACAGCAGATGTCGCCCTAGGGCACCCTGTGCGTTCATTCAGGGTGTATCTGGTGCTGAGCTTATGCCCCATCACTCAGCACTCGCTACTTTGATATTTTAATGGGGAAGCTAGGGTGTTTAATAGGGCTACGAAGAAAAACAAGATTAATAGATGTATAGATATACAGTAGGCATAGCAGTGCTGAGTCAGTCACCTGTACAGAGAGCGCCATCGGAATAGCGTGATATATGGGAGTGATATATGGTCTTATTATACGTCAGGATAGTGCGGTGACTCAGAAGGAATGATGCAAGTGATCCAAGGAGTCTGAGCTAGACAAGTTGTCAGCAACTGAGCCCCATAAATACTGAGAAAAATCTGGGAAGACTATTGGAAATACTCAGACTGTAGATATGAGATATACGATAGATAGATAGATAGATAATGGATGGAGGGATAGATAGATTAAAAAATAACAAAAACAAGATGGATAGATAGATAAAGGATAGATAGATTATGGATAGATAGATAGATAGATACATGATAGATAGATAGATAGATAGATAGATAGATAGATAGATAGATAGATATGAGATAGATAGATAGATAGATAGATAGATAGATAGATAGATAGATATGAGATAGATAGATAGATAGATATGAGATAGATAGATAGATAGATAGATAGATAGATAGATAGATAGATAGATAATGGATGGAGGGATAGATGGATAGATAGATAGATAGATAGATAGATAGATAGATAGATAGATAGAAAGTTTAAGATATGATGCATGGATAGATGAAAGGATGGATAGATAGATAGATAGATAGATAGATAGATAGATAGATAATGGATGGAGGGATAGATAGATAATGGATGGACGGATAGATAGATAGATAGATAGATAGATAGATAGATAATGGATGGAGGGATAGATAGATAATGGATGGAGGGATAGATAGATAGATAGGAGATAGATAGATAGATTAGATAGATAGATAGATAGATAGATAGATAGATAGATAGATAGATAATGGATGGAGGGATAGATAGATAGATAGATAGATAGATAGATAGATAGATAGATAGATAGATAGATAATGGATGGAGGGATAGATAGATTATAAAATAACAAAAACAAGATGGATAGATAGATAAAGGATAGATAGATTACGGATAGATACATGATAGATAGATATGAGGTAGATAGATTAGATAGATATGAGATATTAGATAGATAGATAGGAGATAGATAGATAGATAGATAGATAGGAGATAGATAGATAGATAGATAGATAGATAGGAGATAGATAGATAGATAGATAGATAGGAGATAGATAGATAGATAGATAGATAGATAGATAGATAGATAGGAGATAGATAGATAGATAGATAGATAGATAGATAGATAATGGATGGATAGATATGAGATGGATAACTAGAAGATTTAGAATAGATAGATCTAATAAACCTTCTCTTACAGATCAGACAGCGTAACCCAATCTACAATATATATGGAGAGACATCGCGCAACATGTAAGATCTTTATATCTTCAGCCCTTAAGAGGAAACATCTTAAAGTCTGATCCCGCCGACAGATGCGGCTTTTAATAATGTGAAACATTTGCATTTAGGTCTTGAGATGTTGGTGATTACATTGTAGCAGTTCATAGTCAGCGCCTCGTACAGCGCCCTCTCAGTCAGACTCTGATATATTCCATAATGGATGACTTTGTCTTTATGATCTGACAAGCTTCATTATATAATAAACTCCTTTAAATAAATCTTACAGACATAAAAGTCTTCATGACACAGAGAGGAGAGGCAAGAGAAAAAACTTTAATAGCACAAATGATATATCGGTTTGATGTTCCAGTTTTTTCTTCATTCAGATCCATGAACATGTGTTTTGCATCAGGCTGTAAGGCATTTTCCAGTAACCAGTGTTGTATTACTAAAATGAGTAAAAGAAAACATGTTTTAACATTTCATTCAATAGTGTCACAATCCCAGATGACAATGTTAATTACGGTGCTTTTTTTTTTTTTCTTAACACTCCCTTCGCCATTTTTGCCTAAATGGAAGAATGTACTGGACAGGGAGGCGTCTTGGACAACTAGAAGTGCCATGTCTTGACTTAATACTCCCCCACTTCTCTTTCCTGTAGTCCTCTTCACTTCTGTAGTCCTCTTCACTCTTGTAGTTCTCTTCACTCCTGTAGTCACTTCACTTCACTCCTGTAGTCACTTCACTCTTGTAGTCACTTTACTCCACTCCTGTAGTCACTTCACTCTTGTAGTCACTTTACTCCACTCCTGTAGTCCTATTCATTCCTGTAGTCACTTCACTCTTGTAGTCTTCTTCACTCTTGTAGTCCTCTTCACTCCTGTAGTCCTCTTCACTCCCGTAGTCCTCTTCACTCCCGTAGTCCTCTTCACTCCCGTAGTCCTCTTTACTCCTGTAGTCCTCTTCACTCCCGTAGTCCTCTTCACTCCCGTAGTCCTCTTCACTCCCGTAGTCCTCTTCACTCCCGTAGTCCTCTCCACTCCCGTAGTCCTCTCCACTCCCGTAGTCCTCTCCACTCCCGTAGTCCTCTTCACTCCCGTAGTCCTCTTCACTTCCGTAGTCCTCTTCACTTCCGTAGTCCTCTTCACTCCCGTAGTCCTCTTCACTCCCGTAGTCCTCTTCACTCCCGTAGTCCTCTTCACTCCCGTAGTCCTCTTCACTCAACTCCTGTAGTCCTCTTCACTCTTGTAGTCCTCTTCAGTCCTGTAGTCACTTCACTCTTGTAGTTCTCTTCACTCCTGTAGTCACTTCACTCTTGTAGTCCTCTTCACTCCCGTAGTCCTCTTCACTCAACTCCTGTTGTCCTCTTCACTCCTGTAGTCCTCTTCACTCTTGTAGTCCTCTTCAGTCCTGTAGTCACTTCACTCTTGTAGTTCTCTTCACTCCTGTAGTCACTTCACTCTTGTAGTCCTCTTCACTCTTGTAGTCCTCTTCAGTCCTGTAGTCACTTCACTCTTGTAGTCACTTCACTCTTGTAGTCCTCTTCACTCTTGTAGTCCTCTTCACTCTTGTAGTCCTCTTCACTCTTGTAGTCCTCTTCACTCTTGTAGTCCTCTTCACTCCTGCAATCCTCTTGTACAGGTACAGCAGTATTTGTACCAGGGGTATAGAGAAATATAGGTTATTTACCCAGTGTATAAGTAGAGTCTTTTCAGTGTCCGGCACTCCATTGTGGTCCTCTTAGGTCTTCTAAGTAGTTTGCATTGGGCTTGTATTTGTTTTGTGGCACTAGTCTGGGGGTCTGTATTTTATTTTGGTTGTCTGGTCTGTGGTGTGTATTTTTAGGGGTTCTGGGTTCCTTCTTGGGGTCTTTATTCGTTTGGGTTTCTGGAGTCTTTATTTGTTTAGGAAACTTGACCTGGGTTTGTATTTGTTTGCTGATCCTGTTTTGGGGTTTGCATTATATTTTTGTGTTCTGGTCTGTAGTTTGTATTTTTAGGTGGTGTGGGGCATGTGTTTCTTTTGGGGGTCTTTATTCGTTTGGGTGTCTGGAGTCTTTATTTGTTTACGAAGATGCCCTGGGTTTGCACTTGTTTGGTGACCCTGCCTTTTATTTAGGTGTTCCAGTGCTCGTTTTGGGCCTCTATTTGCTTAGTTTTTGTAGCCCAGTCTCGGGTTTGTATTCTTTTTTTTTTTTTTAGAATCTGGCCTTAGATCATATATTATTTATTAACATTTTTTTCAATTTGATAAATTTTTTGAATAATTTTGGCTAAAAGTTACATAATTTTTGTCTAAAAATTTGATACAGCTGCCAAGAATACATTTACACTTTCCTTGTATTCCATCCTATCACATTTTACAGTCCCCTATTTTATGAGTCCGGGATGATATGAAATACACGGTGTTATAGAAAGAATAATATTTAAAATGAGATATCGGTGAAACAATTTGTTGAATGTCTCGAGCACGGGTTTGCATGTGGTTCCCATTTCAGCAGCTTTTCAGTACTTTTCTATGCTCTATATAATGTTTTTTTCTTTATTAAGACGTTTGCTGCTTTTGTTTTCTGCTATTGATGACTTCACTGGATCTGAGTCATCTCTTGGAAGATGTTGAGTTTCTTCACTTCCCAGGGTGGATAGCGGAAATGGCCTTGTTGTTTTAATCATTTATTAAAAAATATGTTAAAAAAAAAAAAAGCTAAGTAGATCATTCTGCTACTGCTCTGTCAAAAATGTGTAAACGCTAAACCTTAAAAGGTTATTTGGCAGAGGATTGTTGGGTTGTAAGCAGGACCCTCTCATTTATTTCACTGCTTTTGTGTTCCTTCTGTGGAATCCTGAATGAACTTCTGGGAAGTGTAAATACAAACCTCAGCCAAAAATTTTCCATAATCATCGCAACATGTATGACATGAACCTACTCGTGGACACCAATGGTGGTTCCATCATTGGACCTTTATGGCCTCCAACCTGTTCATTTTTACCTAATGTTAGTTAGGCTTGGTTTCTTAAACCCTATTCATTGTGGGCTCCATACCTGGGTTCTGATGCCCACTTTCGGTACCACACCATTACATTTTTTCATGATTTTCCCAGTAAACATGTCTCAGGCCCCACAATATTTACATTTTAAGGGTTCTCCTGGCTCACTTTATCCATAGTTATTTTAATATTCAGAAGGTTACGTGACTGAATTTGTTGGCCAATAGACCTTTTTTTTGTCCAATAAAGCCAAGAATCTATAAGCTTTATAAATGGCCAAATACTTTTATTTTTTTGGCCTCAAATGGCCTCAAATTGTCTATTTCCATGGCACCAATATTCATTTATTTTACTGGAACGCATTTTTGAAATGAATGATTTTTTTATACTTTGCTTTTGACCATTTTGTAAACCATTGGCTGAAGACTTAGGCTAAGTTCACACGGGGAGCATTCAGGCGGATTTCGGCACCGAGAGTTACGCGGCGTCACTCTTGGGTAAAAACCCACCTGCCACGGCTGTCGCGGCTCCCGACAGTCACGGCTCCCCCCTCCAGAGTTGACTCAAATCAATGGGCCTACCCCGGAGGTTGCTGTCGCCAGTCGGACGCCGTGGCTTGACGAAGAAAGGGCAGCCCGCTTCTTTGCCGCTCACGGAAAAAAGTAGCCTGGCGGTCTACATAGACCACCATTGTGAGGGGGCAGATTATGACATGGATTTCTGCCCCCTCTGCCCATGTGAATGGGCCCTAAAAAGATCTAGTCCTTTTTTATGAGCTAGACCCCTTTGTTCAGGACGTGACTGATGTAGTTCTCTGATCTTTGCATGAGATTTCCAAAAATTCTGGCCCTCTGTGGCTCCTTTAAATGAAATACTCTATTTTTGAAAAATTTCCAGAAAAAGTTGAGCAATTTTATAAATCATTTCCTTCACTTTTAATGGTATTGAACTAGTTGTTTCTTCCTTCTTTAAAGTTTTTGCTGGTTCCTCTTTGTCATCTCTATGTTTTTTTCTGCATTTCATTATATTATTCTGTATATAAGTCCATTCACAAAAAGTACATGGATAGGCCATAAATGTATTGTGGGAGAAGGACTAAAAACTGGCCCCCACATGGAACAGATATTCGAGTGTCCATTGAACCCCTATTACTACATCTAGACTCCCATTGACATCATTGGGATCTGAGATACAGTCACACCGCCGGGCCACTATACAGTGTACAGAGCCATCTATTACCGCCTCCATACATTGTATTGTACATAGGGAATGGATGCAGAGCCAAACCGCTAATCCATATGCTGTTGGTCATCTCTATGTTTTTTACTAATCAGATATTTATGGCCAATACTAATTCTAGGCCATAAATAAATTATAATTTTGGGCTCCTTCATATGGCAGGGCTGTGGTCAAGGAGCCTGGAGGCATATGGTGGTACAATATGCTGGTATAGGTCTGCATGATGGGTTACGTACAAGATGGAGGTTGTACAAATTGGTGATACGTGTATGAGCACAAAGTCTAAGATGGAAATGAAAATGTTCTTGCAAGTCATACAGTGCAGTTATTTCTAGGAAGAACACATCAGTCAATAGGATTCCTTTTCATCCCCATGAAAGTCATAACGGAGATCTCCTGCCGTTGCCACCTAGTGCGAAGTCTTCATTAATGGAGCTCGGATCTACTATAGTATACTTGTGATTTCTCCTGGAACCGCGTTCCAAAGCCACTCACCTTCTTCTCTTACGACTGATCACTGGAGCTGAACTCTCTAGATCTACGGTATCCGGAGTCCCTCTATGGGAACCCTACAGAGGTGCTGTTGTTGTGGACGCCTTAGTGGGTGGTTCTCGTCTGTTGCTCTATTAAATTACAAATTGTTGCAAAATTTGCATAGTGATAAATGATCCTGTCAAAAATTTGAACATGTTTCCACTTTATGATCTAATGAAGTTCCAGCTGTTGTGTGACCTGTTTTATTAAATATTTGAAAGACGTCTTATTATTTTGCCTTTATAGTCACGTTCCAGATGTAATGATATCCAGGGCTTAAAAAGTACTTCAAGAAGACGGGCTGTAGATAATGAGGCTAGGAATGGCTTCTAGATTTTATTATTATTATTATTTATTTTTTTTTTTTCATTTTTAAAGGCCGGTCAAAGATAATCATTGTGTGAAATGAATCTATGCAGTGATTTATTTTCTTCCTTTTACATTTAAAAAGAATTGCATGAAAACAGGCAGCAAATTATATATTTTGAATGTCATTTTTTTAAAATTTTCTGAGTACTTAGGGTTTGTTCACACAGAGGTTTTTATTAGCTGATTTTGAGACAGACTCTTCTTCAAAATATGCTTCAAAATAATCTTCCTGCCATTCGTTTCAATGGAAGGCAGTGGCAGATTTTTTTTCTGCTAATAGATTTTTTTTTCTGCTAGTATCCTGAGGCAAAAAGAAAAAAAAGGAGGGGGGGGGGGTTGTTTTTGTTTTTTACAAAAAAAAAAAACCTGAAAAAAAATAACAGGTTTTAGCAAACAGAAACGTGTGCTAGACAAAAAAAAAAACAAAAAACACTTTAATAAACTGCTTCAAAAAAAACTTCAACATGTGGGTCAAAGCCCTGAAGCTTACTCCTAGGGAATAAAGTTTTTTTTTTCTGCTAATAGATTTTGTTCCGCTAGCAGGAAAAAGAAGCATCCTGCCATGAAAATACTATAGAAATGAATGGGAGGCAAATAAATATATATATCAAGGATTTTGAGGGTTTTCTTAACTTTTTTTTTTTTTTTTGGGGGGGGGGTGGTGCATTTTGTTTTTACAAAAAAAAAAAAAAAAATGCCTAAAAATTTTTTTAGCAAATAGAATCAATATTAAACAAAAATCCCTTCAAAAAACTTCTTAAAATAAAAGCTTCAATATGTGGATCAAAAGCTTGAAGCTTACTTCTAGGGAATGAAGATTTTTTTTTTTTTCTGCTGACAGATTTTTTTTCCGCCAGCAGGAAAAAGAATCATCCTGCCGTCAAAATATTGTAGATATGAATGGGGGTTAACGTTTTTTTTTTTTTTTCTTGGGGGGGGGGGGGGGGTGTTGTTTATTTTGCAAAAAAAAAAAAAAAAAAATGCCTAAAAAAAATTGCCGGTTTTAGCATATAGAGTAATAAAAAAAAAATCCCTTTAAAAAAAAATTTCAAAAAAGCTTCAACATGTGGGTCATAAACCTGAAGCTTACCCGTAGGGAATAAACATAAAAATTTGTAGGAGTATAAAAATGAATTTTTTATACTCGTACTAAAAAAAAAAATAATAATTCAACTCCTATAGCGAAGCCTATGGGAAAAACACTAGAAAAAAAATGCCCCAAAACACCCAAATTAAAAATGATAAAACCCTTTGTACTATATGTGGTGCATTTAATACTGTGCTATAGGCTTAAAGTAGCATCGAGCTAAAAAATTGCAAACAAAAAAGCTGATAAAAATCACCATGATAAACGTTAAAAAAAAAATCCGTGTATAGAGAAAGATCTGCAGATAACAATTGTAAAATTAATTTTCTATTTATCCTTATTCAGATAGTTTTTTTCAGTTTTCTAACATGACTTGTAATACCCGTGGCTGAAATTTCCAAAATTCTCACTAGTTAAAATATTACGCCCGTGGGAAGGGGGGGAGATGTCAAGGCTTAAATTACTTTGAAATCAATAGTTTGTTTCTTTGATAAATCGGCTACTTTATTTGTGCTCTGGGCAATGAACTTGGGGCACCGCATATATTTTACCTTTTTGGTTATTCTGAAGAACACGTAAGAGATTGCTAATGCACATTTTTCATCCCCTCTCTGCTGAGAATACTCGGAAGAGAAATGATTTTGGTCATTATGTAGAAGAGTTTTCGGAGCCTCGTAATATATATCTTTTTTGCAGGTAGTGGTAAACTCGATACGTATGTTGCCCACAGTGTAAATGAGGCTGTACCTTTAGAACCACTTTAAAGAATATCATATATTAGGGAATTCTATATGAATTTTTTTGTTACTTTCTGATCTTTTTCTCTGTAGGTAGTTGTTGGAGCACTCTTGTGGCTAAATGCCATAATTTGGATAATAACATTGTAGAAAACGTAGAATTTTTTGCGGTTACCTATTATAGTTGTGCTGATCGTTATGGGGGGCGGCGGAATGGTCTCAATTGGTTCTTTAATCCTGGTGACCTTTTATACTACTTAAGAACATGGCACTCTACCGGAGATGATGCTATAATTTACCTTAGTCCATCTAAGTCTGGCCGTAATGATTTTACGGTCTGCAAGTTGCCAACATCACCAACGTAGACACCGCAGACACCCGTGAACTGCTGCACTTGCCCATAGAGTTCTATGGGCGAGTCTGTGCAGTGCCGCAATTCACAGCCTTTGCGGACCTGCTCTATAAATTGCAGACCACGGTTGCGGCCCGGCACGCCACGGATAAAATATCTGGTGGTGTAAGAGGCCGCATTGAATATAATGTGTCTGCAATTGAAAACCCTCAATTGTGGACCATTTGCTGACTTACATTACGGCCGTATAAGACCAGCCTAACTTATTTCACATGCACATTTTGCGTATGTGTGATCTCCGTGATAATCATGTACTGTCCACCTACTTTGGTTAATTTTCGGTGGACCAATAGTCCATGGAAGAAGACCACAGAGCTCCATTGAAATCTATGGTTCCTTGAAAATCATGGACCACACAGATACCATCTAAGTACTGTCTCTTTTTCATAGACCCATTGACATGTTAATGGACAGAAAAAAAAAGTTCATGTTTTTTTTTGTTTTTTTTTTAAGGACACGGTCAACACTCAAACCTGCTATTTTTGGGTCATGTGCTGGTCGTAGTTGATCCATTATTCACATCTTTGAATAATGTAACAACTTCTTTTTGTGAATACAGGCTAAGGCCCGGTTCACATCTGTGTATGGGTTTTCCATTCAGGGAGTATGCTTAGGGATCCCCCGAATGGAAACCTATCCACATAAAAAAACGGTTACCTAAGGAAACCCGTGGACCCCATAGACTATAATGGGTCATGGTGGTTTCCACTCGGTTTCCAGACGAAAAATGCCGAGAGAAAAGTGCTGCTTGCGGAAACGGGAACGGAATGGCCCGAACACAGATGTGAACCGAACCTAAGGCTTATGCTGTGAGAGGGGAGTAGGAGGTGAAGCAACGAGAGAAACTTCTAGTTTAACAGCTTTAAGATCACGTTACGGAGAACCCATCCATTTGCTACCAAAATTAGGTCAAGGGAGGGACAAATTATTAAAGTTAGGCTGTATTTTATCTAATATTTTCCCCACTGTGGGACTATTAAAGGATTATCTTATCTTATATCAGCTACCTAAAATAATTTTGGCCTTTTTCCTATGATAGGTGCATATTTAAATGGGTTTAACCACAAGAGATACCCAGATATATTGGTGTCTGGCCTACACATTAATTGATCCTGATTGAGCGTATGTGTCTATCTCGCCACTGGGAATGGCGAAAGAGATACTTCCATTCTACAAATGGGTGGGCATAACAAGTTGGGGTTCAGAAAGTGTGCCCAGGAACCTTAGGGTTCCTGAAGTATCTCTTTCGGAGTTGAGAGACTAGTGATATCAATGATACATTATAGTTAAGGGACCTAGTTCAGATTTTGCATTGGGGCCCAAGATCTTCATTACGCCTTTGTTGTACCATCCCGGTTTTCCATCCCGAAGGGTGGTTCATCCTATTCCAAAGGACGCACATGATCTCAACCCCTCTTTGATGTGAACGTAGCAAGACAAAGAAATCTTGTCATGTTCAATGAACGTCAGGTTACAATTAATTTATTGTACAGTTTCTTAAGTCGGAGACTCCCATTTCCTCTTTTGGAATGTAAAGAAGGTTTTTTTTGTTTTTTTTCTCTTCTACTATTTGGTCAAAAGATATCAGTTAATGTGATAACATCTGGTTGAAGCAAATCGCTGCCAGGGAAAGTATGGCTTCCTCTCTGTGGGCCTGACCAGAGTCTGATGTTGTGCAGATGTGCAGCCAGGCCTGACTGTAAAAGTCATAAACATTGTCATAACATTGTTCGAGTCCTCTAGTATTTCCTGTCTTCTGCTTAGCACTTTATTACTAAGCCTGGCCGGCCGCCAAGTACAACGCAGAGAGTTAGGGCCTCTCCGTCTTGAACTCTAAAACAAGTCCAGAATTCATTGGGTTTAATTTGATATGCAAACCTTGATAATTTGCACTTGTTAAAATACGCCAGATTACAATCACGGAGAGAATTGCACCGGCCTTCCATGCCGACTCCAACATGACAAAAGTAACGGGACTTGGTTATTTGCGTCTCTAATATTTGGCAGATTTTTTTTTTTTTATATATATATAAGAAGCTTTGAGTGAGGAACAGCTGATTCAGAAGCTGGACGGCGTACAGAAAACTTGTGTTCATTTCCTGAACGAGCTGCAGTTCCCTGGGCAGAGAATAGGCCTTTCTTTCAACACTTCAGAGCACGTTCATTCTCTTGGCTTGGGTTCAGAATTGGGAAAGGCCACATGAGGCTTTATTGCCTGAACACCATAACAAAACGGTAAGGTGCAAACAAATGAATTAGCCCCACTTTTCCTGAAAGAATATCTTCTGCCAGATTTGAATAGCGCATTAATAAACCAACATATGCAGACGTGTTAACCCAATTTTCCGTGATTGATTGGGAATTTTTGGACCACAGGCTGTGATTAACGTTGAATTAATCAGGAAGCCGAATGTCTCACGGGACCGGCTTAAATGATGTAGTATTTTTTTTTTCTTCTCAAAGTGTTCTACTTGTATTCACGTTTGCAGAGTACAAAGCCGTCTGGCGATGTGGTTTCTGGGATTTTTTTTTAACAAAAAATAGAATTGTTCTAGTTTTTAAATGTAGTCATTACATTTAATCTCGAAACAAGTAGTCGTAACCAATTTCATTCCTCAAGAGGAGCTATCGCTTTTTTTTTCTCTCAAGCCCATTGTCTTCCCACTCGTCTCAAGTTCTTCAATGTTCTCCAGTGGTTACAAAGTTTTGGCACGGCGCAGGCGAAGCGCTCACCAATATTTCCTTAGGATGCCAGACAGGTCTAATAGATTTCCAAATACTGAATCAGAACCTTATGCAGGGAGGAGAGGTGGCTAAAGAAAGTCACATCACACTACGGCAGCCAAGGAAGCTATGTCAATAGCTATTTCTTTGGGTGGGAGTTAGTTAAAACTTGGAATGGAGTCAATAATGTCATAGGACTGGGGCCAAGTATCCTTATATCCACCGAGGATACTTTGCCATCTGTTTTATTTCAAGACACCAATTTAAGCTTTCATAATAAAAACCCTTTAACCAGCCTAGTGGCACTGATGGACGGAGCGGGCTGCTTTCAATAACTTTGCACGTTGCGATCTTTACGCCGAACCTGTTGGGTGTGAAATGGGATATTTTTCTTTTCCAATGTAACAAAAATTTGTCAAGACATTGTAATTTTTTGTCGAACTGAATAACATCCATTTCATTCAGACATTTATGTTTTTGGAACTTGTTGTTAAGTCGAAGGAGATCTCCAAAACGGTCTCCAAGAAATAACTGGAGTTGGCTTTGAGTCCGAGGAAAACTAAAGCTAATAATACTAAATAAAACTAGAAATTTTGAATGCTGTATCTGAACGGGGGGAATATTTTTGACCAGGACAAAACATCATACGCCAAATTTTTGAAAATTTAGCATGATTAAGGTTACATAGAAGCGAATATAAAATTTATGGTCTAGTAGTGCTTAGGGCTGTGGTGTTGGAGTCGTATAGTCTGAGTCTGTGCTGGGAAGAGTTTTGGGAGGATAAAATAATTCATTAGAGGAGATTTGCAGCTTCTGTCCGAGGCCCGGTTCACATCTGCGTTTGGACCATTCCATTCCCCTCTCTGCATGAAACATGTGGAGAGAAAAGTCCTGCAGCAGCACTTTTTTATTCCCATTTTTCGTGCGGAAACTACACGGACCCCATTATAGTCTATGGGCCCTGAGGGTTTTCTTAGGTAACTGCTTTTTTTATGCAGATTAGGTTTCCTTTCAGGGGTTCCCCAAGCGGATTCCCCAAAAGGAAACCCGTGCGCAGATGTGAACCGAGCCTGACCGTGGCTGTCGGCCATTTATAAAGGAGTCCTAGCAAGAGTTGGTGTCGGGCTATAGAAAAGTAGGAGTTGGTGCATTGACCTGCCTGCTCCACAGCCCTGGTAGTACTAGGGCAGGGGTAGGGAACGTACGGCTCTCCAGCTGTTGCAAAACTACAACTCCCAGCATGCATACTTGCTCTGCTATTCTTAGAACTCCAATGGAAGTGAACGGAGCATGCTGGGAGTTGTAGTTTCACAGCAGCTGGAGAGCCGAAGGTTCCCTACCCCTGTACTAGGGTATACTATTACTCATAACATGGCTTCTCATTCCCTCAAAACCGAATAGGTTAGCTCCTCCACAACTTCAACGTCTCCACCAGAGTTTCTTCACACCAAATTTTTCATTTTGGACTTGCCTTTCAACCCTTATGAGAACCCAGTCTATTGGTCTCTACTTCTTTGTCCAGTCTGTGCACACAGGAAGTGCCAGGAAATCTCCTCCCAGTCAGTGATTGGCTGAGCAGGCATTTCCTGTGTGTCAAGATTGGAACAGGAAGTAGAAACCAGCATGGACTTTCTAAGCATTGGAAGCAGAGGGGGATCGATGTGTATTACATCTTTTATGTTTTAAACCATTCTGAGCCATATGTAAATAATGTTTACCCCCAGAAAACTGTAATTCTTGTGCGCTCGCAAAAAAAAATTGGGGAGGCTTCCAACTTTCTAGTCTTTCCTTTCCTTTTAATAATGTTTGCTGCCTTTAAGTAATGCTCCTAGCCAAATAAAAATAAAATGATTGCATATTTCCGAGGGCTCTGTTACTATCATTTATATACATTACTGAACAGTCCATTCCTTCAGTAAGAAGAACAGACGGTACTGAGTCACATGACATGAAACGCGTTCACTTATGCCCAACACGTTCTGAACACAATGGTCTTTGTAACAGATTACGGAGGAAAGTGTTACCATGTTCTGCGGCTCCTGCTAGCACTTCATTATACACCCTTTATTGAGCAGTAAGCTTGCAGTGGTTTTCGGAGTCCTAATATTAAATATTCTGTGCACAACGTACTTGCACACCAGTCAGGTACTCTGAAGTTGAAGCAGATGGCTGGTAGGTGACATTGAGCCTTGACATGAAAGTCCGAAGGTCTTTGGTCAGTAATTTTAACAGAATGGTGTGAGAAAATAAGCGGGGACAAATATTTGTAAGGATTTACTCTCACTTTCAAGGAAATAGTTTAAAGTTAAGAATCCTTTATGAAGATGAACATCTATTTTAGAGTCTGCTTAAAAATGTCACCCAAAGGCCGCTATCATATAGTCGTGAACTGGAAGACCGATAGAATTCCATCTGTGCTTGTTTAAAACCAAAATGGTGACCGCTGACCATCCATTAGGGGTTTCCCCTTCTTTAACATGCTGTCAGCTGATTGGTTGTCCAGGAACCAATGGTTCCTGGTGAATGGTCAAAACTCCTCAAAGAAGTTCTATCTTTTAGCCTCCGAGATTGGCAAGATTTCGTTTAACCCTATGATGACTTCTAATATAGGTCAATGGAAATTATTAGGGGTTGTACCAAGTTTTGACGTTATTTCCCATTAATAAGATAAGGGGTAATGTCATGATCGATGGGAGTCTGACTGCTGGGGCCACCAATGATCCTAAGGTCTAGTTTCCCCATCGTGATGGAGCATCAGGCTGAGCAAGCTCTCTACTGAGCTATCCCTGTTCTCTGGATTGGAGTTGGTCCCAGTGGTCCCACCGGTCATGAAGAAATTCCTTCTCTGTAATAGGGGATATCTTCAAAACTTGTTAAACCTCTTTAAGATATTTGATTCTAGAGTCGCATGTAAGGGTAAGTTCACACAGGGTTTTTTGGTCAGGACCAAAACCAGAGATGAGCGAATAGTATTTGAAATGGGTGTTTCGAATACCTCGCTCCATAGGAATGAATGGACGCAGCCGGCGTCTGGCTGCTTAACCCCTTGCAGTTTGCCCGCTCCCATTCATTTCTATGGGAACATGGTATTCGAAAATGCCATTTCGAATACTATTCGCTCATCTCTAAAAAAGACGGCTATCATTGAAAAAAAATGGGAGCTGTTCAGGTGTTTTTAGAAAAAGAAGCGAGATGCTCATTCTTCAGTCCGTTTGACCTCGCGATTCGGCCTGAAGACACTCCCTCCTCCGGACTAGGCCCATTCATTGGGCCTAATCCGGAGCGGAGTGCACGACTGGATGCCGATGCAATGCACCAGCATTCAGTCATGGCTACCCGTCTTTTGGACAGGAACCTGAGGCAGCCTCCCCCGTGTGAACTTACCCTTAGAATAACAACTAATTGGGAATTATACCAGTAAAGAATGGGCGCTATTTTGATAGCCAGACACTTACAAGACCAGATTGAAACTGTATTTTACTATTTTTGCTTCTCGGTCATTAAATACACAGTTCTTCCTCTGGACCTGACGGCCATGTAACTAACCGCTGGAAATTCCTGCTCGCAGCATCCATCACATTATTGTATTTTCCTGCTAAGCGAGTCTCCTATGTTGGCTCCAGGTGAAAAGTCTAATCATTAAAATATTCCCAGAAGGTCAAAAAAAATATGTTGTTAAGACTAATGAAATAAAAAAAAATATATAGAAAAGTCCAATAGCCTGTGCCAAGCATATCAGAAGCCTTAGTCTTAACACGTTTCTTGTAACTATGGCAAAAAAAAATACAGTAGATCAAACAAGAACAACAGATCCAAAAATCACTTTATTGGCCAAAAAAATAAAAATATTTATAGCCAAAAATATCTTCGATATAGAGATGACTTTTTAGTTCTTAAATAATGAGAAAAGATGAACTACCTCTTACAAAAAGATGGAACTTTGTAACGTTGACTTCTATCGTAATACTCGGTGGACGGTGGGGCATTTACCCCATTTGATGGGGCATTGGACTCCCTTTTATGCGCCGTAGATCTTAAATTAAATCCAAATCTGATTTTTAATTAGCTGAAGACGAGCAAAATATCTAGATAGGAATCCTATTAGTAAAACCCAGAAACCCTCGGCTGCCGGGAAGAACGTTACTCACCATTGCAGGTGTCGTGCGTTGCGATGAGAGGCTTTGTTGTGGATGTGTTAATGAGACTCTATGTGAGTCTGCACTGCCCGCTGGATATGTTCTTCTTTTCACAGTGTCCTTTACACAGAAGGGGGGAAAAAAAACAGTCTATTTTTTTCAGTATTTTCTCCAGCTGGTTATGTAAATGGTATTTTTTGTTAAATTAATAATTGGATATTTTTGTAAAAAAAAAGCAAATGAGGTTTGTTTGGAGGTTCCATCAAAGCGTTTTTTGACTGTGTCAAGGACAGAAGCCGTGATGTTAATATCTATGAGTCTTAGGAGTTACGGCTGCGTTTCCCAGACTGACCGTGGCCATTTGACATTTAAGACACAAGTTATTATGCGGTAAGCTCCTGAATGACTTGAGCGCTATTCTATCGAACTTGTGCTTTATGTCTGTTCCAGAAGAGTACCATGGAGACAGAGTAGGTAACTGCTGTGGGGCCCGTGGAGAGAGGGGGCCCACACTTTGATCTTTTGTGAGTACTGTAAATCCTTCCCCCCTGCCCTATCTACTTTGATTTATGATACAGTCGGTCAGCCATGTCACTCTATTATTAACCCTTTAGTGAAAAATGATGAGTAGGGCGGTATATAGTCAAATAAAGGAGGCTGTTGCGAAAAATGCATCGGAATTGGTTACAGTCGGCTGGACTAGTGGACCCTGTGGGCAGAGGTAAATGCGCAATTGTAATTCTTGATGAAGATTTTATTTTTTTGAATCTCATTTTCATAAAATATGGAAAAATACATGATATTTACAACCATTGCCTGTCTTTGGGGAGGAGGCAATACTGACTTACAAAATGGGACCTCGTGATTTCTAAGTATAGTCAGTTGTTTTCCTTGTTTTGGCTGTCCGGGAGCTCACAGTATCATAACTAGGGTTGAGCCGATCTTGACTTTTCAGGATCAATTTTAAAATCTGATTTCCGATCATTTTTCATTCGAACCCGATCTCAATCCCAATTCCGATCCCAATGCAAGTCAATGGGATTTTTTTATTAATCGGAGATCGAATTTTAAAAGCAATCCTATTCACTATACAGCATGGAATCTAACAATTGTTAGAATCCACGCTGTGTAGTGAATCACTAAGTAGCCAGAGGATTTTTTTTTAATCCTCCGGCTACTTAGTCCCCCCTGGTGTCCACTTACCTCCAGAGATGGCTGGCTGGTCCGGTGCCCGGTGTTCTTCGCCTCACTGCCGCTCCACGCTGCTCTTCTCGCCTCGCTGCCCCCTGCCTCCCTGATTAGGAGAGTGTGGGCGGGTACTGGGAGGGGAGATGTCACGTCTCCCCGCCCTGAACCCACCCACACTCTCCTAAGCCACAAGCCCCGCCTTCCTAGCTCTTCAAACACTAACCTGGAAGGCGGCGGCAGCGACGCGAGAAGAGCAGCATGGAGCGGCAGTGAGGCGAAGAAGAAGGAGAACACCGGAGTAGCCATCTCTGGAGGTAAGCAGCTACTAGAGATGATAGTTTAGTCTCCCATTAGAATGAATGGAGGCAGCCGGCGCACAGGGGTTTAAGGCTGTGTGTCGGCTGCTTCCATTCATTCCTATGGAACCGCAGTGGAGCCTTCACACTGAGTATACGCTCCACTCAGAATGACCTTTGATGAAATATTGAGTGTGTGCTGTGACTTTCGTCCAGTGCTTAGTGGGTTGGAGAACCTTTTACAAGCACCACCGCCATTGTTGAGTGTGTCGGTCCAGCGCTGTATATCCATTCTTTGATGAAATATGGGACGTTTAGTGAACTTATGTTAATAGTAATTTTACATTGGATTAAAGTTGTCTTTTTAAAAGGTTTGGCCCGAGGAGGTTGGTGAGGTATGTGTCAGGAGTGTCTAACAGTACCTCATTTGGTTGCCATTATAATGAATTTACCACTGCAGGTGTAGTCCTAGATATTGGTTGATACTACATTTGAATTTACAGTTTGAATACAAGATTTATGCAAATTCTCCATAGTTTTGCCAAAGATCCTCGAGCAGAAAGTGGTTTTTTGTCTTGTAGACTCATCTAGGATTGGCCTTTGTTTTAACGCTTACATAAAATACTACATTTTCCTTTTTTAGACTTTCTCCAGGAGCTTATAAATGCTGTACTGATGTTTTCCAGGCTAGTTCTGACCCTGGTTCTTGTGATTGGAGCCAGCACCTTGCCCCGGGGTTGCTCTGCCTCTTTCCTCCTCTCCCATTTTTACCACTAGCTATTTGTGCTGTGTGTGCCAGTCCCAATAGCACCTGCAAAAGGTGGGAAGAGGTGGAACGCCCCAGGTCTACCCCAGGTACAATATTCAAAAGCCCCCTAGAGAAAGCAGCTCTGATGATTGGAACCAGCACCTGACCCAGGGGTCTCTCTGTCTCTTTCCTCTTCTCCCATTTTTACCACTAGCTATTTGTGCTGTGTGTGCCAGTCCCAATAGCACCTGCTAAAGGTGGGAAGAGGTGGAACGCCCCAGGTCTGCCCTAGGTACAATATTCCAAAGCCCCCTAGAGGAAGCAGCTCTTATGATTGGAACCAGCACCCGACCCGGGAGTCATTCTGTCTCTTTCCTTCTCTCCAATTTTTACTTCTTGTGCTTGTGTGGTTGTGTTTACTATAATGTGCCAGTCCCAATAGCACATGGGAAAGGAAGGAGGAGGAGAAACGCCCCAGGACTACCCCAGGTACAATATCTAAAAGCCCCCAAGAGGAAGCAACTCTTGTGATTGGAACCAGCACCCGGCCCGGGGGTCGCTCTGTCTCTTTCCTCCTCTCCAATTTTTACTTCCTGTGCTTGTGTGGTTGTCTTTACTATAGTGTGCCAGTCCCAATAGCACCTGGGAAAGGAAGGAGGAGGTGAAACGCCCCAGGACTACCCCAGGTACAATATCTAAAAGCCCCCAAGAGGAAGCAACTCTTGTGATTGGAACCAGCACCCGGCCCGGGGGTCGCTCTGTCTCTTTCCTCCTCTCCAATTTTTACTTCCTGTGCTTGTCTGGTTGTCTTTACTATAGTGTGCCAGTCCCAATAGCACCTGGGAAAGGAAGGAGGAGGTGAAACGCCCCAGGACTACCCCAGGTACAATATCTAAAAGCCCCCAAGAGGAAGCAACTCTTGTGATTGGAACCAGCACCCGGCCCGGGGGTCGCTCTGTCTCTTTCCTCCTCTCCAATTTTTGCTTCCTGTGCTTGTGTGGTTGTCTTTACTATAGTGTGCCAGTCCCAATAGCACCTGGGAAAGGAAGGAGGAGGTGAAACGCCCCAGGACTACCCCAGGTACAATATCTAAAAGCCCCCAAGAGGAAGCAACTCTTGTGATTGGAACCAGCACCCGGCCCGGGGGTCGCTCTGTCTCTTTCCTCCTCTCCAATTTTTGCTTCCTGTGCTTGTGTGGTTGTCTTTACTATAGTGTGCCAGTCCCAATAGCACCTGGGAAAGGAAGGAGGAGGTGAAACGCCCCAGGACTACCCCAGGTACAATATCTAAAAGCCCCCAAGAGGAAGCAACTCTTGTGATTGGAACCAGCACCCGGCCCGGGGGTCGCTCTGTCTCTTTCCTCCTCTCCAATTTTTGCTTCCTGTGCTTGTGTGGTTGTCTTTACTATAGTGTGCCAGTCCCAATAGGAAATGGGAAAGGAAGGAGGAGGTGGAACTTCCTGGGACTACCTAGGTACAATATCTAAAGGCCCCTAAGAGGAAACAACTCCAAGGACTCCATTAAGTAAAATATTTGAAGAAACTCTCTTGTAGGATTCGGGATCCTTCTTCTACTGATTGGTGGATTCCTGGATGGGACATTTATTGCCTATGCTTGTCCTTTGTGGGGTTTTCCCACCCTAGTAACTCACGGCTTATACTGACGGGTCTTTCACTGATTCTTAGCATGACGTTTTTCCTTGCATGTTTTTCGGTTTCCTGCATTAAATAGAATTGCTCTTTTCTAAGCCTTACTTTAGACGGTCAGAATCCCTTGTATAGAAACCTTCCCTGGGAGAAAAGCCAAAATGGACCTCCTAGAGGTTTGCACCCCCCACCACCAATCATGATGTTCCAGCATTATTTAATGATGTGGAATGATGGGAATATCCCTTTAAAGTCCTATTGCTCCTATAGTACAGATGCATACATCATGCTCGGAACATATAGCGATCCAATATGAATAAAAATTTCACCTTGCAATGTTCAGGATGGTTAAAAAACAAACTACTTCAGAAAGTCTGGGTATAAATCGTGCTTAGGACCGTTGTCACGTCTATTCTCTGTAGATTTATATCTTGGCGTTCTCGAGTTCCAAGAGTTTCTTGAGAATATATGGAGCTTTTCGCTTACAAGCTGCCTACAACAGCACAAGTCATAGTAGCATTCTCAAGTATTCTTATACCAGGCCTCTCCGAACACAGACAGGGACAATTTCCCAGCGTCTCAATTTCATGTCTGCCTTATGATGAAAATATTTGCGAACAGCTTTCTAAAGTGATATCTTCTCACTTGGCACATACTTGTAACCATGAGATAATTCTCCGCTCTCGTATTAAGGAAAAAAAACATAACAAAACAAAACAAGCAAAATCCTATTATAATGCTCCCTAAATGTCGAAAGCCCTTGCCAAAGAGTTACATTAGAAAAACATATCCCGAAGCCCCTAGTGGGCATTGCCGGCGAAGCAAGCAATTAATCCATTTATAGTCAAGCTCCGGAGCACTCAAGCATCAATTAGAGTTTAATAGTACATAACTAATTTATGAAATCGAAGAGTACATTTCATTGTTCCCTTATTAAACTTTGTAGCAATAATGTAAAAAATAAAATCAATGCGGCTTTCTTCTTTATGACAGAGCCGCGCTAACTGCAATTAAGTGTAGACCTCCGAGGCGTTGGAGGGCAGATCGGCGGTGTCAGCTCCTGGCCCGATAATGGGAAGTGCAGGTTCATCTTATCTTATGCCACTGAGTAATAATATAGACCATGAAGCGTAAAAAAAGAAAGCTTTTTGGAATTTGTTTAAATTTAGATTAAATTTTGCTTTTGTCTCGGAAAAAGCTGCAAAATTTGCACCGAAAGAACACATCATTTCCACGTTGTGTGGGATTTTTTTGCTCTATATTGGGAGTCTATTCTTAAAGGGGTTTTCCGGACTTAAATTTTTTTTTATTTCTTTTTTAAATGTCTATGGTGCTATTAATGGGTTAATAAATGTACCTATATACTTTTTAGTGTGTTTTGAGTGATTTCTGGGAGTCTCCGGGGGCGCCTAGTGTCTCTTGCTTTTGTTTACAACCTTCTATGTAACTTCCTAAACCTTCTCACCTCTCTCCCCCCTCCTTCCTTACTCCCCCCATACACCCCCTCCCTGTCTGTCTAGCTATCCTTTCTATCCTATCTTATATGTCCTACCCTACCTAGTCAGCCCAACCCCCGACCCATATTACATACTTACCCTCCATGGCTTCTTCCTGTGAGATGGCCTCTCCTCCTCCTGTACTGTGTGCACGCTCCTTTTCCATCGTCACCTCTACTGCGCATGCGCAGACACACAGTAGAGGTGATTTACCAGCAGCAGTGCGTGCAAACTGCTAGAGGAAGAGCGTGCACCCTGCCAGTACAGAGGGAGGAGCCGTCTCACCAGATGAAGCTGTGCATGAGTAAGTATGAGTTAAGTGGAAGGAGGGGAGTAGTATTGAAAATCCATTTCTGGAAATGGGGAAACGGATCGTCACCAAATTATCAGAAAATGTCCCGGGGGCGGAGCCTAAACATAATTCTGGATGGAGTGCTGAGCCTCCATGTGACTGCCCCAGGGATATGGGCGAATAGACATTTTTTTTTATTAATAATGTTATTTAGAAAGTAGGAGGGGGAGGGGTGTTTAGATTAGTTTAGGGATTTCAAAATATCCCCTTTAATACAGGACATTAATATCAAATCAGTGGTGGTTCAAGACTCAGAAGTGGCAGTCACCTGAACATTGGTGGTTGGGGGGCTAGGTGTTGGACTCCTACCAATCTGATGATATTGATTTATCCTAAGGATAGGTTATCAGAAAACCCCTTGACCGAAGTTGTGTTTATGGCTGAGGCCCCACGTTACGGAAACGCAGCTTTATTTGTTGCAAATTTTGCAAAAAATTTTGAGCCAAATCCAGGAGTGGAGCAAGCAGAATATAGAAGTATAAGAACTTCTTATAGATTTACAATTCCTTCTTTAGTCATTCTTGGCTTTGGCTCAAGAAAACCGCAACAAATAAAAAGTTGCATTTTGGCAACGTGGGGCCTTAGCCTTAAAAGTGGAATTCTCTTTTAAGGTCAAGAAATCATAATAAAAAAAAAATAAAATAAAAAATAGCAGTAACACATCAAAGGAACAAATACCCTTTGATGACTCCAAAAAAGAAAAGAATTGTATCAAAAATTGTCAAAAAAACCCCCCAGTTTTCTACAGTTTCAGAAAATAAAAAAAAAAGTACGAGCGACCTTCAGATTTTATCGAGCATCACCCACAGCCATGAATAGAGTAGCGGAGTTCAGAAAGAATATATTTTCCCCAGCTGTATCTTTGGGTTTTCTAGTTTGCTTTTTATACAGTCCGTTTGTTGACTTTTCTTCTTTTAACCACACATCCTTACATGTTTACATCCAAAAGATCCATATTTCTATTCCGCCCACACAATGTCAGATTGTCTTGTTATGTTCTCGAGCCGGATAGTGAAGACTTCTAGCCTCATCACCGGGATGCCAATGTATAAAAATGAATTTTTTGCTTCTGCAGCTGGTACCTTTAGGTTTATGAAGCTATCCATGAGGTTCAAAGAAGAAATGTATACATTTTTTTTTCTATTATTGATTTTAAAGGATTTTTAAGTTGTCCGTAAATCAAAGGTTATTTTTTTTATATAATTTATGTTTCAATTTCTCACCAATTTTGCATTCAGAGTAATCCTGTGCAGAGCAACAGAGCAGTGAATACAATTGTATCCAGTCTAGACAATGTTTTATAAGGCTGGGTTGGATTCTCCGTAGGAGACTTCCATGGATTCTGCTTAAAATCGGCAACGAGAAAAGTTCTGCAAGGGCGGAAACCCTGCGGGGCACAGTAGGGCTGGGTTGCCATTCTTAGGTCTGGATTTCACATGATTATTCAGGATTAGGGTTGAGCGATCGGGATCAGGAAAGATTGGATTCCGATCTGCGATCAAGCAAATATCGGGATCGGCTGGAAAATGTTCAAAAATCGGATTTTAACCCCTTCCCGCCGATGGCACTTTTTGACTTCCTGACCAAGCTCGATTTTTCAAAACTGACATGTGTCACTTTATGTGGCAATAACTTTGGAACGCTTTAACTTACCAAAGTGATTTTAAGATTGTTTTTTCGTAACACATTGTACTTCATGTTAGTGGTAAATTTTGGTTGATATGTTTTGTGTTTAATTATAAAAAAATTGGAAATTTGGTGGAAATTTTGAAAAATATGCATTTTATAAAGTTTGAAATGATGTGCATTACATACAGATAGTCAGACCGCCAAAATTATATCATAAATCTCATGTCCCAGATCTCTGCTTTATGTCGGCATCAAACTTTAGTCACCCTTTTAATTTTTACGGACATTATAAGATTTACAAGTGAAACAACAATATTCAAAATTTTCAAGAAATTTCCAAAACCCATTTTTTAAAGGGCCTAATCCAGTTATAAAAGCGTTTTGAAAGACCCTTGTATTAAAGCCCCCCATAAATCACCCCATTTTCAAAACTGCACCCCTTAAATAAGCCAAAACAACATATACCTAGTAATTTAACCCTATAAGTGCTTAACAGGAATTAATACAAAATGGAGGTGAAATTTTCAAATTTGAATTTATTTTACTAATATTTTCGTTTAGCCCTAGAATTTGCACATTCACAAGGTGTTAAAGGAGAAAACGCATCCCACAATTTGTTATGCAAGTTCTCCGGACTACCACAGTACCCCACTTGTGGGTGTAAACTAATATATGGACGCACAGCGAGACGCAGGAGGGAAGGCGCGCCAAGGAGCTTTTAGAGGGCAGATCTGGCTGCGATCAGTTTCAGGAACCATGTCACATTTACAAAGCCCTTGAGGAGTCAAAACAGTGGAAACCTCTAGAAAGTGACCCCATTGTAAAAACCGCACCCCTCAAAGAATTTATCAAGTGATGTAGTGAGCAATAGTAACCCCGATGTGAATGTGTAAGCTGTGCGGAGTAAATTGGGCACACCAAATCCCATTCTATTTTCCCACTAGCTCCTATGACACGGACGGGGAAGAGGGGCATTCTGGGGGATCAGCGCTGGTGTATTATCTCTTATAAGCTCTAAATATGGGGGGTCCCCTGAAAATGCTCGCACCGCTTACACATTTCCTTCTAGTCGCAGCCACTTATGTCCTAATGATTTGGCGACTTTTGGGGTTTTTGTCTTCACATTGTACAAGGTAGATTTTTATTTTGATTTTCTGGCAATGTGGCCATATGAGGGCTTGGTGTTTGCGGTATTAGATGTACTTTTCAATGCTACCATTTTGGGGCCTGTAACTTATTGACTACATTTTATTAACTCTTTCTGGGTGGGATGTAAAAGGAAACATCAATTCTGGCATTGCTTTTTAGCATTTTTTTTTTTCCCGTGCAGCGTACAGCATAAGTAACATGTTACCTTTATTCTGCGGGTCGGTACGGTTACAGCGTGCAGAGTACAGCATAAGTAACATGTTACCTTTATTCTGCGGGTCGGTACGGTTACGGCGATACCTAATTTATATGATTTTTTAATGCGTTGCTATTTGTGCAGAATAGAATTCAATTCAGGGAAAAAAATCTATTGTTTTTGCATCGCCATCTTCTGAAAGGCATAACGTTTTTATTTTTCGCTAGACAGAGCTGGTTGAGGGCTTATTTTTTGTGGGAACACCTCTTCTTTTTATTGGTACCATTTTGGTTTTCATTTGACCATTTGATTACTTTTTATTGAACATTTTGTAAGGGAAAGGTGGTGAATAATCATTATTTTGTGCGGTTTTCTACGTTTTTTTTTTTTACGACATTCGCCGTTCGGGTTAAATAATGTTTTAATTTTATTGTTCAGGTTATTACGGACGCGGCGATACCAAATATGTAATGTTTTTTTTCTATTTTTCTTTATTTTACATAATAAAACATTTTATATGGGGAAAAAGGGATTTTTGGGGCTTTATTTATTTATAATTTATTTTAAACGTATTTAAACTTTTTTATTTTGACTTTTTTTTCACTTTTTTTTTCTGTCCCCTTGGGGGATTGAAGCAGTGATCGGCTGATCACTGCTTCAATAGAGATACGCTGCAATACACGTGTTACACGTGTATTGCAGAGTATAGGAAGCTGTCAGCCTGTGTGGACGCACAGGCTGACAGCTTCATTTACGGCAGGATCGGCCAGGCGCGAGGACGGGGTAAGTGAAGGGGCAGACCCGGGGTCACTGATCAGACCCCAGGCTGCCCCCTACGAACACCGGCACCCCCCGAAACCGGCGCGGGGGGTGCCGATCGCCTCCATATGACACTGTAACCCCGGAGGTGCCGGTGGTCATGTTGATCACCGGCATCTCAGGGGTTAACACCCGCGATCGGACCCGGTTCCGACCGCGGGTGTTACGGGGCATTGTCAGCCGTGTATTACGGCTGACACCCGCTGTGCATGGTGCGCACACAGGTTTTGTGTGCGCACCATGCATCCGCAGTAATAGTACGGCGGTTTGCGGGAAGCCCTTCCCTGCAGCGCCGTACTATTACGGCGAATGTCGGGAAGGGGTTAAAAACGATCCTGAAATCTCAAGATCGGCTCAACCCCACCTATGACTTATTGAATTTAGGGTTGAGCAATCAGGATTGAGAAAGATCGGATCCCGATCGGCGATCGAGCAAATTTCATGATCGGGATTGGCTGAAAAATGATCGAAAATCGGATTTTAAAAATGATCCTGAAATCTCAAGATCAGCTCAACCCTATTCAGGATTAGAGATGAGCGAACACTGTTCGGATCAGCCGTTCCAAACAGCACGCTCCCATAGAAATGAATGGAAGCACCTGGCACGTACACTTTGCCGGCGGCCAGTTGCCGTGCCGGGTGCTTCCATTCATTTCTATGGGAGCGAGCTGTTTGGAACGGCTGATCCGAACAATGTTCGCTCATCTCTATTCAGGATAAGATGCCACATGTGTGTTCATGAATTGCACTATTTCTGCTTATTATAGAACTTTTATTTTGCATTTTTTATCAGTTTTGCCTGCCATCTCTAATTCATAGTTGTCCGCAATCTAGTATTTGGAGACGAGATGCTATAATGTCCCTAATGGACAACACGCAGAGAAAACAGAAGCCACTGCTCCTCAACACTCTTAGTATATTGGACATTATATAAAAAAAGAACTGAACAATATTGATTCAATAAAGCACTTAGGGTGAGATTTGAGAACTAAACAAAAAACTTACTGTTATCTGCTGCAGAATATTTCTGCCTGTATTCCCACTTAACTCTCACCGTGCTCCTCCCCATTTCCATATGGAAACCTGTAATCTAAAACTTCTCTGAGCTAAAAGGTCCGTCTTGGAAGACCAAAACAAAAATCAGCAGAGATTTCAGAGTGAATGTCAGTTTTGGAAAGTATGTAAAGTTAGAATTTGCATCGTAAGTGGAGAAAGAGGTATATATTATAAAGTATGTTATATCGGCTTGTGCTACTAATTTATGGAGAATTTGTTGAAAACGTAATCCGTGGTGAGCTAACCATTGAGAATTGTTCTCTGGAGCTTGATTCCCTATTGGTCCATTTTTTTCTCTATCGATACATTATAGTAAACTCTGTCATTGTCTTTTGTACGCCTAATGCATTGTATACACGTATACCTGAATTTCTTTTCCATTCTGCTGCCTATCCATGCAGTCCATTAACATTGTCCGTGCTCCTACACATTACCCTTGATATATAGTAATGTAGTACTATACGACCTTGCCGGCTAAGTTTCTTCTAACTTGGCTATACTATATTCTCGCGTGTTAGACGTTTTCTTTGCCTCTACCACATGTCCTTGTGATGTGATTTCTCTTATACTTGGCTACAGTACACGTCTTAAATGAAATGTCCTCTGCTTTCCAGTTTACAGATGTCGGTTATAGTGTATACTGTATATTATTAACTATTGGAATTCCGGGTAATTTATAAGTTATTTGGGAATCACAGGTTGTTTTTCTACCCTTTAAGGTTTTATTAAAATCATGTTATGTGACCGCAATGTTGTGGGACGTCTCAAATCTGTCATACATTAAGAAACAATAGAACCTTCACCATATCATTGGAAGCCCAGTGGTGCCCATACATGTGGTTAGACGATGTCTAGAACCTTTCCATTAACATACAGTACAGGTTCAATTATGTATTCTTAATGGCCAAAGTGGAGTACACCACTGCCAGACAACTCTGATACACCAATTCCTTTAGAACCTAAACCTTAAAGAGGACCATTCATGGCCCATGCGGTTTTATATACCGTTAAAAAGCCAACAGTGCACTGAATTCCCGTTATTTGCCCCGAGGCTAGAGATATCAGTGCCGTTACCGATCTCTACCCACTGTCAGAAAGGTGTTCCTTGTAGTCTTACTGGGCTGTGAGGAATGCCCCCATGACTGTACTCATCCATAGACTTAGTAGTTAGTAAGTAACGCCCCCTCTGATAGTACAGAGCTATGGACGAGTACAGTCAGGGAGGAGTGATCCTCAAAGCTTAGATAGGCTGTCAGGAACTCCCTTCTGACAGTGGGTAGACATCGGTAACGGCACCGATATCTCCAGCCCTGGGGCGTGTAATGAGAATTCAGTGCACTGTCGGCTTTCTAGCGGAATATAAAACCGCATGTGCAGGAGGACATTGAAAGCTCCTCTTTAACGCTAGACTCGTATGATCAAGTTTTGCCTGTGAACCTGGTCCATTTGTTGACCTTATTTACCGTCCAGCAAATAGGACTTTTCTCTCTGCATTTTTCGATCGGAAATTCATTGGACCCCATTATAGTCTATGGGCTTCACGGGTAAGCACTTTTTAAGTGGATTGGGTTTCTGCTTGTTTGGGTTTTTGTTTTTAGGGTCCCCAAGTGGAAAGAGCAGAGATGTCAATGGACAAATGACCGGTTCTACTGAGTATTATCCACAAACCTACCCTTGAGTCTGCTCAGCTCCTCCTGCTCTATATCATGCGGTTTGCAGAATGATCTCCATTTTTCATGTGATAGGATCCTTTTAGTAGCTCATTGCACATTTTTAACCATATCCATCCTTCAATGTACGGAGCTCTATTCACCTATTCACACCTATTTGTAGAGTTGTGCCTAGACAAATACGTGCAGTACATAGAGGATGTATACACATGTATTATACCCATATATCATCGTCTGCTGTAAACTGGAATCTGGAAGAGCAGCCTATGTCTTCATACAGCTAGAAATAATGGTGAGACATATTACAAAAAAAATTGCAAGCAGATGTTTCACCTCGAACAGTCAAAAAGATTGCAGTGTTTTCTATAATGAAGTGAAATATTATAATACCGCTTGTCAGCGGGAGTGATAGTAATACGTCTGTGTGAGCTGTATTTTATTAGATCGTAGTTTATGTGCTGTAACATCCAGTGTGGCCGGCCGTCTGCAGGAACTGGTGGAGGAGACAGGTTTTTAATGTTTTTTAAGTTATTATGGGACTTGATTTTATTAGAAGGTTCATGGCCAATTTGACTTTACCGTGGGACGTTTTTTTATTGCAGATGTTCCGTCTGGTATTGCTTTCATATTGCTTGATGTGGAAGGGGTTTTCTGGGCTAAAAATATTAACCATGAATACTAAGAATAGGCCATCAATATCAGATTAGTGGGGGCCAACACATTGTTTACCTTTCCATCAGCGAACGAGATGCATAGAGAACAGAGCGGTAAGCGGGCAGCTGCTTCTCAGTCAAGTAGCCACACCAGGTACTCTAGATCAAGTCCAGTTCCTTTAAATGAGACCTAAAGTGCAGTGATTCAGTTCAACCACTACACCAAAAACAGAGCTCTCTGCTTCCTGCTCCATTCTCTGCTTCCTGCTCCATTCTCTATTCCCTGCTCCATTCTTTGCTTTCTGCTCCATTCTCTGATTCCTGCTCCATTCTCTGCTTCCTGCTCCATTCTCTGATTCCTGCTCCATTCTCTGCTCCCTGCTCCATTCTCTGCTCCCTGCCCCATTCTCTGCTCCCTGCCCCATTCTCTGATTCCTGCTCCATTCTCTGCTACCTGCTCCATTCTCTGCTCCCTGCTCCATTCTCTGCTCCCTGCCCCATTCTCTGCTTCCTGCTCCATTCTCTGCTCCCTGCTCCATTCTCTGCTCCCTGCTCCATTCTCTGCTCCCTGCTCCATTCTCTGCTTCCTGCCCCATTCTCTGATTCCTGCTCCATTCTCTGCTTCCTGCTCCATTCTCTGCTTCCTGCTCCATTCTCTGATTCCTGCTCCATTCTCTGCTTCCTGCTCCATTCTCTGCTTCCTGCTCCATTCTCTGCTTCCTGCTCCATTATCTGCTTCGGCTTCTGCAAGCAGCTGATCGATGGGATTAACGGGTGTGGGATATCAAGGACATTATCTTAGGCTAGGTCAACAGTGCTTTGGCACAGAACACCTTTAATACTGTATGTAGTACTCTAAAAAGGAACTGTTTGGGTTATAGGTTCATCCATATTTCTTCTATCCAATGTGTAGGGCCAGCTTTAGATCTTTTTATGAGAAAACAATATGGCTTCCCCAGTCCAGTGCCAAAACTCAGTCCAGTCCGGTCCCACAAATCCTTCGTTTTCTCTCAGCTTTGAGAGAGACCTCCTGTTGTACAGCAACCTATGCTAGAAAAAGAAGGTCACAATCTATACACATGATCTATTAAAGAAGATGAATCCAAGATGAGGAAAGATCCTGTGAGTGGATCTACTACTAAAGAAATAATCTTTCTGACAATATAATGAATCAAAATAAAAATCACCGGTGTTCCTTTAATACAAACCTGCAGTACCTCCTTTAGCCTGTGGAGGAGCTGCAGGGAATTTGAACACTTGCTGCCAGGTTTCGCCACAAATTAAAATTGATCATAGGATTCTAAGCAGTGGAAATCATCTTTTAGGGGGCCCTTTTTAGGGGTCTAATATATAAATACTACTAAATGAACTGATACTTTTATAAGCTGCACATTGATACAAAAATGTATTATGTTTTAGATAAAATGATGATGTATTTTTTTTAGTTCGTGCTTGATATGTTGGAATTTGGACAGCAGCGACTACCCCAGTAACAAGCCGTGTGTCAGGTCAACATTGTTAGACAGGCTGAAAATGCAGTGTCGCTGTTTTGTCCCCGAAATATATTCCAATCTACTCACAGCTGCTCCTGGCGTAATTCTCCGCCTTCAGCACAAACTAACTTCCTGACGTGTAAACTTCTTATACCAGATAATGAGATGTATGCATAGAGATTAGTGGTAGGAATAGATCTAAATAGATGCAAATGTAAAACTTGTTAGGAATTACTGACACTTTGTATCGTACGTTTGTAGGCTTTCTTCATTAAAAGCTTAGAGAAGAGTATTGCCTCTTAGGACGCGATTACTTTGTATCTATGTGGGGCAAGGTTATTATAATAATACAGTCATAAGGCTTTAGTCACATTATCATATTATGGCTTTATAGGTGTAGTGTGTAAGTGTTCCCAATTAGGGAATGGCGACCGTCCAAGGTAAAACTTTTCTTCTGATCGTTTTTTTGCATTTCCTTTATAGGGTTTGGTCAACCATGGCCAAGGGTGGAACTATAGCGTGTGCACTATTGAGCCCTAGAGCTTTACGGGGCCCAAAGGCCTCTCAACAATGTAAGACCGCACCAGTTTTATAAATATTACGTGGTAATTGGGGGCCCCCAAGAGCTTCAACGTTCTGACGCCTCTGATCACGGCCAAATTTCTAGTTATTCTACTCAACCCAAATGAGATCACCATAAAACCCTATGGCGACCTCCAGATGTGGCCACGTTTAATATGACTTATGTAATCTGTTCATTAACACTTTGACCCAACATTGCTTTCAATGAGTCAGACCGTGACTATATAGAGGAGTTAGAATCGGTGGTTTGACCGACCAACTCCACAACCTCGGAAGTGGGGAGAAGTAGCGGCGTCATTTACTTCCCGGGGTACGAGGACTTGACGTTACAGTCACATGACAATGGCTTTAGTCTGCTATGCCGTTTATACCGCCATCCTTTGGTAGATTATTGTGAATTACATTTGGCATATTGTTGGTTAATATATTGGAAATTGGTCTCCTGTTTGGATACAACAATATGGATTTACGTCATTTAGAGATTAACCACTGCTGGCTCGGTAGCCAGTTTGGCAATTCCCCTAGATGGAGAATGGAGACGACTCATTGAGATCTAAGGCCTGGTTCACATCTGCGTCTGCAGGTTTCCTTTAGGTAAAATATATACGTTGAATATAAAAACTAGGCTTAAAAACAGGCAATTTTGGTGATACATTCTCTTTAAACCCAGCTAACCTTAGTTTGAAGACAATAGAAGAAAGGTGTGATCAGAGAAGTTGTTACATTGACAGGTGCATGAAAGAATGACACAAGACAAATTCCCAAACCCTCCAAAATCACTTCTTTATGGTTACAACTTCCTGTGCCCAGTTTGGTTAGAGAACAGCTCTAGAGCTCAGACTGCTGACACAGTAAAGGAATTTCCTATAGATCAGCACAAATGCCTCTGTCCACAAGTCGCTCACACTGCGGCATGTTTCGAAATATTTTTTTTTATTTTTTGCCAAATCCCGGCTTCTTCACTGGAATCCGTCTTTACAGAGATGTTCTGGAGTTTGTAGGTTATGAAGCTGTTAATACGACAGAGAAATAGGAACTTGCAAGAGCAAAAAAATAAACCGTGGAACATCTGATGGTTACAAACGCCTACAAGGAAATGACTCAGAGATTAAAATCTCTTCAAAGTTTTTGTATTAATTTATACACAAACTGCAAGTAGAGTCACATCTGTCTACATATTCCCAAAGATAAGCATGTTTACCTGCATGAAGCGATCTATCTATCTGTCTGTCTGTCTGTCTATCTATCTATTCTCTATCTCCTATCATTCTATCTATTTATCTATCTACGGTATCTATCTATCTTGTATCTATTATCTATCTCCTATCTATCTATCTCTATTTACAGTCCTATGAAAAAGTTTGGGCACCCCTATTAATCTTAATCATTTTTAGTTCTAAATATTTTGGTATTTGCAACAGCTATTTCAGTTTGATATATCTAATAACTGATGGACACAGTAATATTTCAGGATTGAAATGAGGTTTATTGTACTAACAGAAAATGCGCAATATGCATTAAACCAAAATTTGACCGGTGCAAAAGTATGGGCACCTCAACAGAAAAGTGACATTAATATTTAGTAGATCCTCCTTTTGCAAAGATAACAGCCTCTAGTCGCTTCCTGTAGCTTTTAATCAGTTCCTGGATCCTGGATAAAGGTATTTTGGACAAACAATTCAAGTTCAGTTAAGTTAGATGGTCGCCGAGCATGGACAGCCCGCTTCAAATCATCCCACAGATGTTCAATGATATTCAGGTCTGGGGACTGGGATGGCCATTCCAGAACATTGTAATTGTTCCTCTGCATGAATGCCTGAGTTGATTTGGAGCGGTGTTTTGGATCATTGTCTTGCTGAAATATCCATCCCCGGCGTAACTTCAACTTCGTCACTGATTCTTGAACATTATTCTCAAGAATCTGCTGATACTGAGTGGAATCCATGCGACCCTCAACTTTAACAAGATTCCCGATGCCGGCATTGGCCACACAGCCCCAAAGCATGATGGAACCTCCACCAAATTTTACAGTGGGTAACATGTGTTTTTCTTGGAATGCTGTTTCTTTTTGGACGCCATGCATAACGCCTTTTTTTATAACCAAACAACTCAATTTTTGTTTCCAAAATGAAGCTGCCTTGTCCAAATGTGCTTTTTCATACCTCAGGCAACTCTATTTGTGGCGTACGTGCAGAAACGGCTTCTTTCTCATCACTCTCCCTGACAGCTTCTCCTTGTGCAAAGTGTGCTGTATTGTTGACCGATGCACAGTGACACCATCTGCAGCAAGATGATGCTGCAGCTCTTTGGAGGTGGTCTGTGGATTGTCCTTGACTGTTCTCACCATTCTTCTTCTCTGCCTTTCTGATATTTTTCTTGGCCTGCCACTTCTGGGCTTAACAAGAACTGTCCCTGTGGTCTTCCATTTCCTTACTATGTTCCTCACAGTGGAAACTGACAGGTTAAATCTCTGAGACAACGTTTTGTATCCTTCCCCTGAACAACTATGTTGAACAATCTTTGTTTTCAGATCATTTGAGAGCGGGCTGTCCATGTTCGGCGACCATCAAACTTAACTGAACTTGAATTGTTTTGTAGAAAGAAATGGTCCAAAATCCCTTCATCCAGGATCCAGGAACTGATTAAAAGCTACAGGAAGCGACTAGAGGCTGTTATCTTTGCAAAAGGAGGATCTACTAAATATTAATGTCACTTTTCTGTTGAGGTGCCCATATTTTTGCACCGGTCAAATTTTGGTTTAATGCATATTGCGCATTTTCTGTTAGTACAATAAACCTCATTTCAATCCTGAAATATTACTGTGTCCATCAGTTATTAGATATATCAAACTGAAATGGCTGCTGCAAACACCAAAATATTTAGAACTAAAAATGATTAAGATTAATAGGGGTGCCCAAACTTTTTCATAGGACTCTATCTATCTATCTATCTATCTATCTATCTATCTATCTATCTATCTATCTATCTCTCTATCTCTCTATCTATCTATCTATCTATCTCTCTATCTATCTATCTCTCTATCTCTATCTATCTATCTATCTATCTATCTATCACATATGTATCTATTTAGGTTTTATGGCATTCTGGGATTGCTGGTGCACGCTGTTCTTCCTATTAATATTTTGCTCCCATTGGTTTTCTCATCTCATTAAGTGATGACACATCTCCTAGGATATGCTTTCATATTATGATCAAGGGGACCTCTACTAATCCTAAACACGATGGTCATGCAGTACAGATTTAGCACTGCTTCTTCAGTTTTTCCCAGTGCATCAGTGCCTTTGGCTATGTGACTGTGCAGGATCTGTCGCCAGCCATATTGACTTGTTCTCTGCACACCCAGGGCAGGGAGAACACTGTGTTCTTCTCAATTTCTGGATCATAGATTAATAATGCCCCTTATTTGGGAACACCCTTTTAATGAGTTGGGACTCATTCACTTGACTTGCTACAGTTCTACAGTAAATATGTCACAATATTTCTTGGTGTCCTGTCAATAATCCTATTACTATTAATAATCCCTATTGCTCTTTCTGTATAACCATGATGAATATCTCCTACGTTTCTTAGAAAAAGGAGGACATCTACTACCTTGTGTAAGAAACCGCCCAGTGTTCTTCTATAATAAACATATAATTCGGAATACTTGTGTCAAATACACACAGTAGATTGTACAGTGTTTCGCAACTACCTAGAAGGAAGGTCTTACAGCATAGGATGTGCCTGGTGCGCTGATAAATGATGGTAGAAGCGGTGATTGAGACTGTATAATGTGCTGTAGGCTCCGGGCTGTATAATGTGCTGTAGGCTCCGGGCTGTATAATGTGCTGCCTGCTCCGGGCTGTATAATGTGCTGCCTGCTCCGGGCTGTATAATGTGCTGTAGGCTCCGGGCTGTATAATGTGCTGTAGGCTCCGGGCTGTATAATGTGCTGCCTGCTCCGGGCTGTATAATGTGCTGCCTGCTCCGGGCTGTATAATGTGCTGTAGGCTCCGGGCTGTATAATGTGCTGCCGGCTCCAGGCTGTATAATGTGCTGCCTGCTCCGGGCTGTATAATGTGCTGCCTGCTCCGGGCTGTATAATGTGCTGCCTGCTCCGGGCTGTATAATGTGCTGCCGGCACCGGGCTGTATAATGTGCTGCCTGCTCCGGGCTATATAATGTGCTGCCGGCACCGGGCTGTATAATGTGCTGCCGGCACCGGGCTGTATAATGTGCTGCCGGCACCGGGCTGTATAATGTGCTGCCGGCACCGGGCTGTATAATGTGCTGCCGGCACCGGGCTGTATAATGTGCTGCCGGAACCGGGCTGTATAATGTGCTGCCGGCACCGGGCTATATAATGTGCTGCCGGCTCCCGGCTGTATAATGTGCTGCCTGCTCCGGGCTGTATAATGTGCTGCCGGCACCGGGCTGTATAATGTGCTGCCTGCTCCGGGCTATATAATGTGCTGCCGGCAGCGGGCTGTATAATGTGCTGCCTGCACCGGGCTGTATAATGTGCTGCCGGCACCGGGCTGTATAATGTGCTGCCGGCATCGGGCTGTGTAATGTGCTGCCGGCACCGGGCTGTATAATGTGCTGTCGGCATCGGGCTGTATAATGTGCTGCCGGCACCGAGCTGTATAATGTGCTGCCGGCATCGGGCTGTATAATGTGCTGCCTGCTCCGGGCTGTATAATGTGCTGCAGGCTCCCGGCTGTATAATGTGCTGCCTGCTCCAGGCTGTATAATGTACTCCCGGGCTGTATAATGTGCTGCCGGCTCCAGGCTGTATAATGTTCTGCCTGCTCCGGGCTGTATAATGTGCTGCAGGCTCCAGGCTGTATAATGTGCTGCAGGCTCCGGGCTGTATAATGTGCTGCAGGCGCCGGGCTGTATAATGTGCTGCTGGCACCGGGCTGTATAATGTGCTGCCGGCACCGAGCTGTATAATGTGCTGCCGGCTCCGGGCTGTATAATGTGCTGCCTGCTCCGGGCTGTATAATGTACTCCCGGGCTCTGGGCTGTATAATGTGCTGCCTGCTCCGGGCTGTATAATGTACTCCCGGGCTCTGGGCTGTATAATGTGCTGCCTGCTCTGGGCTGTATAATGTGCTGCCTGCTCCGGGCTGTATAATGTGCTGCCTGCTCCGGGCTGTATAATGTGCTGCCTGCTCCGGGCTGTATAATGTGCTGCCTGCTCCGGGCTGTATAATGTACTCCCGGGCTCTGGGCTGTATAATGTGCTGCCTGCTCCGGGCTGTATAATGTGCTGCCTGCTCCGGGCTGTATAATGTGCTGCCTGCTCCGGGCTGTATAATGTGCTGCCGGCTCCAGGCTGTATAATGTGCCGCCTGCTCCGGGCTGTATAATGTTCTGCCGGCTCCAGGCTGTATAATGTGCTGCCTGCTCCGGGCTGTATAATGTGCTGCCTGCTCCGGGCTGTATAATGTGCTGCCTGCTCCAGGCTGCCATATACAGCAATTAATAGGCCAATGTCTCTGCATATTCTGAGCTACAAAATATCATGACACTGCAAATTCTTTGGTGCAGTGAGAAATGTCCTGAGTCATCTTTACAGGGTTATTTTGAGGGTTTCTTTTATCTGTTGCTACTTGTATTTCTTATGCTAATGGAAATGTCTTAAAGAGAACTTGTAACTATGACCAACATCTTGTAAGGATAGTGTTGTTACAATGAGTATTGTTTCATCCACCATAAATATATTCACTATGCCGTAGTATAAATATTATATTCACTACTAGCCTCTGCCTGCGTCTTCGTCTGCGTGTTGTTGGTGTCGATGATCCGCCTATATTCAGCAAATTGCTGCCGTCGATGGTTTGCCTGCTCTGGCATTTCAGCAACTCTTAAGCTGTCCTGCTGCTGAACTTGTTCCTCATGTCATGTCCGTGATTGTTCCGGCATGTCAGCCGCTCGCTGGGACGCCATATAATGAGCGTGTTGTTGGCGTTGATGATCCGCATGCTCTGGCGTTTCGGCAGCTCTCAAGCTGGCCTGCCGCTTAACTTGTTTCTACCACTGTGCCTGTGATTGTTCCAGCATCTCAGCAGCTCTCTGGGATGCCATATAATGAGCATTGATGAAACTATCTATGTGCCAAATTTCACCCACATCCGTTCATCCGTTTTTGCATGGTTGAGAAACAAACACGCAAACTTTTACATTTATAATAGTAGGATACTGTAGCATAAATATTACTATTGACTATATAGTATTTGTTATAGTGACTATATTGTAGTAGAAAGATTCTGACTATATACTATAGTCCACGTATTGATATTAATGGAGTACTTGACCATCAGGCAGAACAGGTATCTGAATATGCATGTTGGCAATTAGGTTAGGTAAGGTGTTCCTGGTAAAGCTCCCATCTAGTGGGAACATACAGTATCGTTGCAGAATGCTGGCTCTGCACCAGGGTCTACCTTTTATTTTTTTTAATTCTTATGCATTGTGAAACACTTGATGAATCAAATGCCCATCCAGTGCCAAGAAAGTGCTCCAGTCTTCAGGCCAAAATTATGTCTGCACAAAGGTTTTTATTTGCAATGTATCAGAGTACAATTACATCCATTGTATTCTTTTGGCAATTGACTTCACTTCTGCAGCACAGACTTGTGTTAAATAAATTGGTGAAATTGGAAGAAACCCTGTAAAATTGCTGGTTTATAATAAAGGTAATTTTCTGTAGATTAAAGTGAATTTCCTAGACTTTTCCTTCAGCTCTTCTGGAAAAAAATAGAATGAAGTTGTTCATGGTTCCAGACGTTCGGACTTCCAAGTTATCTCATCGTTACGATATTCCAAGTAGGGACGGACCATGTAGCTGGTATGGGACCCTTACAGAACATTGTGCTTTGATACTGGGGGTGAGACCCTGTGCAGGAAGCCCCTCCCCAGAGGAACTACAATACTTGCCAACAAGGGAGTAGGTCAATAAAAATGGTGGCATGATAAAGGAGGTCCCAGTTTTAACTTTGCTATGAGGGCCCCCAATTCTGTAAGCGAGTTGTTAGATCAATTGTGTTCTGTAGCAGATGTTTCTTGCACTTATTACGTTCACAAGACATGTCTCTATTAAAAGGAGTTGTCCGGAACATCATATTCTCAATCCGGTGACGTCACATTCATTGGTCACATGGCCATGCTGTAGCTCACTTCCAGTTAAATGAGTGGGGATAAGCTGCAATACCAAGAACAACCACTATACTATGTATGGTGCTTTTTTGGTAATAGTAAAGAGGGTTCCGCAATAAATCCCATTTAATGGGGTTGTCCATTTTAGCATCTGGCTATTCCTAGATGTCTAAATTGTAACTCAGGCTTAAACTTTTCCCGTAAGAAGAAAACTCATTTATGGCAGGGAGTATAAGACGTCTTGAAAAGGGATTATTCTAGGCAGTGAGTATGGCGCCATAAGCAAATATTGTTGATCCGCTGGACAGGTGATGTTGGTGGGACCCGGACCAGTGTAACCCCCTACTATTCACTGGAACAGGGCATCCTGGTCCCCCATTACCTCCAGCTGCAAAATCATGGTTAGACATTTGAAGGGTCATAGAGGATGGAACATGCCATAGAGTCTTTGATACTTTTTGCATATTTTTTACCCAAAATGTTTTTTGCTAAAGGAGTTCATCAGCTTTAAAGGGATCCTATCATTGGAATCCCTTTTTTTCTAACTAACACGTAGGTATAGCCTTAAGAAAGGCTATTCTTCTCCTACCTTTAGATGTATTCTCCGTGCCGCCGTTCGGTAGAGATTCCGTTTTCCGTCTTTATGCAAATGAGTTCTCTTGCAGCACTGGGGGTGGACCCCAGCGCTCAAACAGCACTGGGGGCATTCCCAATGCTATGAGAGAAATCTCCAGCGCCGCCTCCATCTTCTTCAGGAATCGGCCTCTACACTTTCTCTTCCAACCTGTCTTTCAATCTGCTACGCATGCGCAATGGGCTCTGGCAGCGGGCAGAGCCAACTGCATCTGCGCGCGGACATTTTTTGTGGCAACTTACGTGACCTGTTGTTGTAAGCGTACACAAAAAAATGGATGCGCGCAGGTGCAGTCGGCTTTGCCCGAGGCCCGTTGGCAGAGCTGATTGTGCATGCGTAGAAGATTGAAAGCCTGGCCGGAATTTTTAAAAAACACTACTCAACTCTTCTGTCTTCCACCAATTCAGTAAAGATGCTCCAGTGGTTCAGCCAATTGGCGTCACATGGCATACTACTGGCCTCACCACATAGCCCTTACCCATGATGTCAATGTGTCCGGCACTTGACCTCCAGTGATTGGAAGCCATCTTGTACGGCCACAGTATGTCGTTGCTGAGAGATCGGGAACACATATATAATGTTCTGTTGTTCTCTGGTGGTTCCATTATTTAACTTTGGACACGTGAAAGGATTTATTACTATTATTATTTGAATAGATCTGAATTATAATGAATAAATATGTTTTTACATTTTTTTTATTACACTTCATTATTTTTCATTAAACTAATGACCACCAGAGAGATTAAAGCCCATTATAACCCCAACCATGTGATTAAGTTATCTTCGTTTTATTAAATATTATCCATTTGGAGTCTTATTACTAATTTAAGTCGAGTTTTATTCTCTTAATCACCGTGTACTTGTCAAACGATTCATTAATCTATATAGGTAAAAATATTATTTTATAGTTGTTCTCCTATTTTCTTTCACGGATCTTCTGCCAATTTTTGTAGACGAGACATTTAATCCTTACTTGCCGCCCGCAGCCCCAGTATGTATGTTTTATTTCAAAAACCAAAGTCATTAATTAGAACAACTAGATCTAATTATGATGAAGACGATTTCATTTGTGCTTAATTTTGCCTGAAAACTTGGCCTGATGATGTCTCTGAAGAATAGACCTTGTACGGTTGCGTTGGAGAAAGCCTCTGCTAATTTCGCTCTTTGTTACAATAATATTATTTCTCGTGTTTGATGTATGTTTTGCTTTCTTGATTTTGCAGAGACGTAGAGGCTCCGGGGTTTTTTGTGCCAACTGCCTGACCACAAAGACTTCACTTTGGCGAAAGAATGCAAATGGTGGCTACGTCTGCAACGCCTGTGGCCTCTACCAGAAACTGCACTCGGTAGGCAAAGCAAATGTTCCTAATTTTCATTGCTAGTTTGAGAAGAATCTGAATATTTTTGGTGTCTTTTGCGTAAAATCACCCATTTTGTAAATGGATAAGCCTGCTTACTAAGGTATATACAGGTCCATTGCCCCCATTGTAAGATTGCAGAGCATATGGTGCCACAAGTCTTGGTCCTCTCCCGTCTTGGTCCTCACCCGTCTTGGTCCTCTCCCGTCTTGGTCCTCACCCTTCTCGTTCCTCACCCTTCTCGTTCCTCACCCTTCTCGTTCCTCACCCGTCTTGGTCCTCACCCTTCTTGGTCCTCACCCTTCTTGGTCCTCACCCTTCTTGGTCCTCACCCGTCTTGGTCCTCACCCGTCTTGGTCCTCACCCGTCTTGGTCCTCACCCGTCTTGGTCCTCACCCGTCTTGGTCCTCACCCGTCTTGGTCCTCACCCGTCTTGGTCCTCACCCTTCTTGGTCCTCACCCTTCTTGGTCCTCACCCTTCTTGGTCCTCACCCGTCTTGGTCCTCACCCGTCTTGGTCCTCACCCGTCTTGGTCCTCACCCGTCTTGGTCCTCATTTTCTGCTAGAACTCTGACTCTGTTACGTCACCAGCTCAGCTGTAGTCCTTCTGCTTGTATGTAGAGTAGAGCAGAATTGGTCATGTGACCAAGAGTCAGAAGTGGAGACAAAGGAATGAGACTTCTGGCCCCCCACATATGCTAAAGCCTATACTGGATGTCTTTCTCAAACAGAACCATATTATGGGTTATGGACTCTAGATTTTAAGGACATGTTGATCCAGGGTTGTACTGATTGCCAGATTGGAGTCGGGAAGGAACTTTTTCCCCCTGAAGTGGCACAATTGGCATGAGCCTCATGGGTTTTTTGCCTTCCTCTGGATCACCACTGTAGGATTATAGGTTGGACTGGATGGACTGATGTCTTCATCCAACCTCATCTACTATGTAACTGTACTCGAAAAATTTTCAAAACACAGGTCCAAAGGAACAAACAGTTACTGCTTAGCAGATTGTTGTCCGGCCTGGTCTTGACAATGATAAATATGCCAATTTTTTTTTTAAAAAAAAGACCCGTCCATCTCTCCTGCCATATCTATTTTATTCTAAATTCTCCATGCCTTAATAATTATGAAGCATCTTTTATTATAACTCTGCTTTCTATATTTCCTCTTCTATTCCTCTTACAAATTTTAAGGGCATTATTGTTTCCTTTGTCAAAGGGGCGTGTTTTAGACAGGTGAGGAAGAATGTTTTCACCAATAGAAATGTGAATAGTTAATTTGTCTATTAATATAACGAAGTGAATAAAGGAAAGAGAAATGTAAATCCCATCAATATTTGGTGTGACCTTTTACCCTTTGGAGGAGGAGTCCTGGAAGCGATGATACAGCCCCCACAGATATAGCCCTGATTTCAAAATCATCCATTCTGTCTAGGATTACATGAAGAAACAGATGGATTGGAGCAATCCTACATCTAGACTTAGTCCGTCAAGATGGCGGAAAGAACAACCTCCCTGCCCAGTTCTTCCAAAACTACCTGCAAAAAAGAATTGATGGAAGGCCAAGAGCGCTCACACCAAATATTGATGGAATTTAGATTTCTCTCACTTCATTTTGTTAATTGACGAATATAAACTATTAACTAGGGTTGAGCAATCGTGTTCGGAAAAGATCGGATTCCGATTGGCGATCGAGAAAATTTCACGATCGTGATCGGAATTCCGAAAACTATCTTTTTAGGTGGGATCGAGATCGGTACTATTTCCCACAATGCTTTGCTTAGCCTTCACACTGAGTATACACTCCGCTCATTCTGAGCAGAGTGTATACTCAGTGTGATGGCTCTTCTGCGGTTCCATAGGAATGAATGGTAGCAGCCGGCACACAGCCTTAACCTCCTGCGTGCTGGCTGCTTCCATTCATTCTAATGGGAGACTAAACTAACATCTCTAATAGCTACTTACCTCCAGAGATGGCTGGTCTGCAGTGCCTGGTGTTGTTCTTCGCCTCGCTGCCGCTCCACGCTGCTCTTCTCGCCTCGCTGCCGCTGCCTCCCAGGTTAGTGTTTAGAGAGCTAGGAAGGCGGGGCTTGTGGCTTAGGAGATTGTGGGCAGGTACAGGGCGGGGAGACGTGATTGCTTTTAAAATCCGATCTCCGATTAATAAAAAAATCCCATTGACTTGCATTGGGATCAGAATTGGCATCCAGATCGGGTTCGAATAAAAAATGATCAGAAATCGGATTTTAAAATCGATCCTGAAAAGTCAAGATCGGCTCAACCCTACTATTAACCCTTCCATTTTTGAAAGCCTACATTGCAACATTTGTTTCACACCTTCTTACAACTTTTGCTCTGTATGTCTGGTGCCGTGTTCATTAGATTATCCAAGTGATACGCTATAATATTTTAGTTGTGATTAACCCTTTTTTAATGGTGCAATCAATTTTTAGATACAATGTTGCTAATAGAATGGACCTGCCATTGCCCACTCTAGCTATAAGGATGGTCCACTGATTCCATGCAGCAACTCTAATATACCATTGGGTTATTACTTCGGTAAACAATAGCCTTCAGAACCTTTCTAATGGATTTTGTGTTCTGTAAAGCGATCGCGTCTTTCCCAGCGAATACAATATATAGCACTTCATTAGAGAGCACTTACGCTGTCTTCTAGGGCAGCCGCGTTGGTTGTTAGAGCCGTTCTCTCCATTCCATCACGTAATATTTATTGTAAAATTCTCTTACTCCTCGGGAAAAATAGCCGAAGATCCAAAGCTCCCCAGAGAACGGATATTATTGGCACGGAGATATTCTACTGTAACCGGATTCATACTGAACTCTACCTGTTGTATTTCCTTTGACTTATGAAGTGCAACAAATTCTATAAAGTCTAGTTTAAATGGTCTATTGTTGTGTTTCCTTCTCGCTGTGCAATATCGCTGCTGCCCAATTTTTCTAAAATATACTGAAACACAGCGTGGCATTTCCATTTCAGAACTGTATTGCTTGGGATGTTTATTTCTCTCTTCTTTGCTTATTCATTGCCATCAGATTTTGTGTCACTCATCCCATTTACCTTAGAAGAGAGACAGGTAAAATGAAGCATTGCAAAAATTCAAAACTTCCCTATCTTTATATTTTAGGAACTCAGCGATACAGAATCAGAAATAGACTGCTAGAAATAGTTAGGATCATATTTACTATGGTGAAATAGCATTTTAGAAAATAGGCTACAGAATATAGGTATTGTGTCCTTTAGATTTATTATCATTCAGGGGTACCTTAAAGCTCCTGGGTGCAAATGTAGAATCTGTACCAAAGCCTCTGAGAACATGTTCCTTTACGATAGAGGAGAGAAGCTGAGCTCTGTGATGTATAGGGTTATATGATAGAGGGGAGAAGATCAGCTCTGTGATGTATAGGGTTATATGATAGAGTAGAGAAGCTGAGCTCTGTGATATATAGGGTTATATGATAGAGTAGAGAAGCTGAGCTCTGTGATATATAGGGTTATATTATAGAGGAGAGAAGCTGAGCTCTGTGATATATAGGTTATATGATAGGAGAGAAGCTGAGCTCTGTGATATATAGGTTATATGATAGGAGAGAAGCTGAGCTCTGTGATATATAGGGTTATGTGATAGAGGGAGAGAAGCTGAGCTCTGTGATATATAGGGTTATACGATAGAGGAGAGAAGCTGAGCTCTGTGATATATAGGGTTATATGATAGAGGAGAGAAGCTGAGCTCTGTGATATATAGGGTTATATGATAGAGGAGAGAAGCTGAGCTCTGTGATATATAGGGTTATATGATAGAGGAGAGAAGCTGAGCTCTGTGATATATAGGGTTATAGGATAGAGGAGAGAAGCTGAGCTCTGTGATATATAGGATTATATGATAGAGGAGAGAAGCTGAGCTCTGTGATATATAGGGTTATATGATATAGGAGAGAAGCTGAGCTCTGTGATATATAGGGTTATATGATAGAGGGAGAGAAGCTGAGCTCTGTGATATATAGGGTTATATGATAGAGGAGAGAAGCTGAGCTCTGTGATATATAGGGTTATATGATAGAGGAGAGAAGCTGAGCTCTGTGATATATAGGGTTATATGATAGAGGAGAGAAGCTGAGCTCTGTGATATATAGGGTTATATGATAGAGGAGAGAAGCTGAGCTCTGTGATATATAGGGTTATATGATAGAGGAGAGAAGCTGAGCTCTGTGATATATAGGGTTATATGATAGAGGAGAGAAGCTGAGCTCTGTGATATATAGGGTTATATGATAGAGGAGAGAAGCTGAGCTCTGTGATATATAGGGTTATATGATAGAGGAGAGGAGCTGAGCTGTGTGATATATAGGGTTATATGATAGAGGAGAGAAGCTGAGCTCTGTGATATATAGGGTTATATGATAGAGGAGAGAAGCTGAGCTGTGTGATATATAGGGTTATATGATAGAGGAGAGAAGCTGAGCTCTGTGATATATAGGGTTATATGATAGAGGAGAGAAGCTGAGCTCTGTGAGATATAGGTTTTTATGCTTTGAAGCTGGCATCCTGAGTAAAACAAATAAGTCAGGACTGGGGCCCTAGAAGAGACATTGAGAGTTTTTCTTCCCCCCTTCACATTTGCTGTTTCTCTTCTCTATCCACATTCCTAGTTGTCAATCAGCCTGTGTGAGGGGACAAGCAGGACTCAGTCTCTTCTAGCACTTTCTCTCCAAACAATGGGAGCTAGGAAATAGCCTCCTGACCATGTCGTGTTCCTCGGGATGGGATGTGGTGGGAGTATATAACTGTTTCTAGACCCTGTGGTTTTCTCACTCAGTACTACAGTATGTGGGTGTGAATGGTCTTAAATGTGTCAGTAATGGTGGATGTGGCTTCAGAGTTACATGTGCTAAAGATTTCTGACACTTTTATAAAGATTTCCGACCCCTGGTCAAAGTACGGTTTCATTTAATCCCAAAACAGACTGCTGTTATTATACTCTGGGGTCTCTTCAGATGTCATTGTATAATAAGCGGTGGCCAAGGGGAGATACATAAATATAATAAAGAGGTTACTTCACCTCTCCTGGTCTTCGTCCTGGTGTCCTTTGCAGGTACTAGTCCTCTTCAGTCCACCAGAATGATGTCAGCACCTACAGAAGACAGCTGAGGCTTGTGTTCTGCCCGCAGTGGTCACATGGGGTACATGCAAAGCCTCAAAGTCTGGCTGACATCATCCAGGAGGCCTGAAGAGGATGGGATCTCGTACCAGACAATGGGGCCAAACCCAGAGGAGTTAAGACTGTTTGTTAAACTTATGCACCTTCCCTGGGCTTCCACTTATACTCTGAAGTGACTCCGGAGTATAATAATGGATTGTGGATGGGCAACCTCAAATATTTTGGGTGTATCTGAACCCAAAATTTTTGGAAAGTTGGTAACGAACCTGGCTTGTTAAGAACCAGTTGGCTCTTCCCAACCAAGGAGTAGACCAACAAGGAATGTCTTAAAATGGGAATGGCAGGGGAACCATGAAGATCTACTGGCTGGACTTCCCATGGTTTATACTGCAGACCTAGATAATACAGTCCTATGAAAAAGTTTGGGCACCCCTATTAATCTTAATCATTTTTAGTTCTAAATATTTTGGTGTTTGCAGCAGCCATTTCAGTTTGATATATCTAATAACTGATGGACACAGTAATATTTCAGGATTGAAATGAGGTTTATTGTACTAACAGAAAATGCAAAATATGCATTAAACCAAAAGTTGACCGGTGCAAAAGTATGGGCACCTCAACAGAAAAGTGACATTAATATTTAGTAGATCCTCCTTTTGCAAAGATAACAGCCTCTAGTCGCTTCCTGTAGCTTTTAATCAGTTCCTGGATCCTGGATGAAGGTATTTTGGACCATTTCTTTCTACAAAACAATTCAAGTTCAGTTAAGTTTGTTGGTCGCCGAGCATGGACAGCCCGCTCTCAAATGATCTGAAAACAAACATTGTTCAACATAGTTGTTCAGGGGAAGGATACAAAACGTTGTCTCAGAGATTTAACCTGTCAGTTTCCACTGTGAGGAACATAGTAAGGAAATGGAAGACCACAGGGACAGTTCTTGTTAAGCCCAGAAGTGGCAGGCCAAGAAAAATATCAGAAAGGCAGAGAAGAAGAATGGTGAGAACAGTCAAGGACAATCCACAGACCACCTCCAAAGAGCTGCAGCATCATCTTGCTGCAGATGGTGTCACTGTGCATCGGTCAACTATACAGCGCACTTTGCACAAGGAGAAGCTGTATGGGAGAGTGATGAGAAAGAAGCCGTTTCTGCACGTACGCCACAAACAGAGTCGCCTGAGGTATGAAAAAGCACATTTGGAGAAGCCAATTTCATTTTGGAAACAAAGATTGAGTTGTTTGGTTATAAAAAAAAGGCGTTATGCATGGCGTCCAAAAAGAAACAGCATTCCAAGAAAAACACATGCTACCCACTGTAAAATTTGGTGGAGGTTCCATCATGCTTTGGGGCTGTGTGGCCAATGCCGGCATTGGGAATCTTGTTAAAGTTGAGAGTCGCATGGATTCCACTCAGTATCAGCAGATTCTTGAGAATAATGTTCAAGAATCAGTGACGAAGTTGAAGTTACGCCGGGGATGGATATTTCAGCAAGACAATGATCCAAAACACCACTCCAAATCCTCAGGCATTCATGCAGAGGAACAATTACAATGTTCTGGAATGGCCATCCCAGTCCCCAGACCTGAATATCATTGAACATCTGTGGGATGATTTGAAGCGGGCTGTCCATGCTCGGCCACCATCTAACTTAACTGAACTTGAATTGTTTGTCCAAAATACCTTTATCCAGGATCCAGGAACTGATTAAAAGCTACAGGAAGCGACTAGAGGCTGTTATCTTTGCAAAAGGAGGATCTACTAAATATTAATGTCACTTTTCTGTTGAGGTGCCCATACTTTTGCACTGGTCAAATTTTGGTTTAATGCATATTGCACATTTTCTGTTAGTACAATAAACCTCATTCCAATCCTGAAATATTACTGTGTCCATCAGTTATTAGATATATCAAACTGAAATGGCTGTTATAAACACCAAAATATTTAGAACTAAAAATGATTAAGATTAATAGGGGTGCCCAAACTTTTTCATAGGACTGTATATTGGAGAAGTAATGGCAGATACATTTAGGATGATATATTGTATTTTTCTTCTAAAATTAATTCTCTATAATAAATTGTGTATGCTTAGCTTGTGTCTAATGTATGTGATCGCCTCTGGAAGGAATTTTATCATCAAAGGTAAATGACTTTTGGTTTATTTGATATGTGTTTTATCTCTTCCCCAGACTCCCAGACCTTTAAACATCATTAAGCAAAACAATGGAGAGCAGATCATTAGGAGACGGACAAGGAAACGCCTTAATCCAGACGCGCTGCAGACGGAACAGCTAAGTAAACATCAAAGAGGGAGCAACGAGGAGCAAACTAATGGAAGTCCGCTAGAGAGGAGGTCGGAGGATCATTCAATGGAAGGTCACCAGAGAGAAGCTCAGCAACTTGTCATGAATAAATATGAGTCCCACGCATCATTGACTAAAAGCCATTCTGCTCAGCAGACCATAATAGTCAGCCAAACTATGGATGTCCACAAAAGGATGCAACCTTTGCACATACAGATAAAAAGTCCTCAGGAAAGCAGTGGAGATCCAGGAAACAGTTCATCTATCTCCGATAGCAAAGGCAGCTCAGAAAGAGGTAGCCCGATAGAAAAATATATGAGACCTATAAAACATCCAAACTACTCTCCCCCGGGAAGTCCGATAGAAAAATATCAGTACCCTCTCTTTGGACTTCCGTTAGTCCACAATGACTTCCAAAGCGAATCTGACTGGCTGAGATTTTGGAGTAAGTATAAGCTGTCCGTTCCTGGGAATCCTCACTACTTGAGTCACGTGCCTGGCCTACCAAACCCCTGCCCGAATTATGTGCCTTATCCCACCTTTAATCTGCCTGCTCAATATTCCACTGTTGGATCAGATAATGACATTCCTCTAGACTTGGCAATGAAGCATTCCAGACCTGGGTCAGCATCCAATGGGGCCTCGAAAGAGAAAATTAAGTCACCTTTGAGCATTAAGGAGGACGGTCCATTGAATGTAGTGAAAACTGAGAAAGTGGATAAAAGTACACAAGATGAACTCTCAACAAAATGTGTGCACTGTGGCATTGTCTTTCTGGATGAAGTTATGTATGCTCTACATATGAGCTGCCATGGGGAAAATGGACCTTTTCAATGTAGTATATGCCAACACCTTTGTACGGACAAGTATGACTTCACGACTCATATCCAGAGAGGCCTACATAGGAACGTTGCACAAGTTGAAAAGAATGGAAAAACTAAAGAATAAAAATTTTTAGCACTTAGCACAATTAGAATTGGGTCTTCTGAATAGAAATTCAGTAGCTTGTAATGTCTGCCATGGTTTGCAATACAGTTTCTGGGTGTGCAAGTCAACACTGGTTGGGCAAGTCCGTGTGTTATCTCGATCTAAAATTGTTCATAATCATAATAAGGGAACTAGTTTATTATTAATTGCAGTAATAAGAATAATATATTTTTGAAAGTCTAAAAATTCATGTTTTCGATGACACTGCCATAAGGCGATGGTCTCTATCATCAGTTGGGCTTTACTGCTGTTCTGTTTGGGCCTTCATACATATCCTATATCCATATTTCCTAACATATCATAGAAGCAGGAAGGAAATTTTTTGGAGGGGAAATATTCATTAGAGGGTATAATTTATTGTGTGAACCTCCTGCCCACTTTAGGCTTTTGAGTACAGAAAATGGGGCCCACTGAAGGATTGACTACCTACCCTGTTTCCCCAAAAATAAGACACACACCCCCTTCTTCACCTCCTGGACCACCTACAACCGGCAGTTATGTCGGCGCTCCGCTAAGGAAGTGCCGGCATGACTGCCGATTGTCCCCTGCTCCAGCCGCTGCATAAGACATCCCCCAAAAATAAGACAGGTCATATATTTTGGAAGAGAATTTAATATAAGACACCGTCGTATTTTCGGGGAAACAGGGTAACTATAGAAGGAAAGCTTGAAAACTTGGTTTGAGGTAAGCCGGGTTCACACGGGGTTTTTTTTGGACAGAATTTTGACGTGGAGACTCAGAATCCGGTCTAAAAAAAGATTGGATTCCAGTGCAGTGCATACAGTGCATCGGCATCCAATCACGGCATTCTGCTCTGGATTAGGCTCAAATGAATGAACCTAGTCGGGAGGGAGGTGTCGTGCCGCGAATCCGCCTCAAGAAAGGGCATGTTGCTTCCTTTTTGTTCCCACTCGTGGAAAAAGGAACCCATGGAATTCAATGGGAGGCGGAAGCCGGATTTTGACGCGGATTCCGCATCAAAATCCTGACCAAAAAACCCCATATGAACCCGGCTTTACTGTACCACCTGGGATCCATAGTCCAAAGTGATTGGGGACTTCAACTATTTATAAGTCCTAGATCTTATTCATACGATTCCATCATGTACTCGGTCGTGAAGAACTGATGGCATGTTTTTCACGGCTGATGTTAAGTATAACCCATGTTCATGGATTCCTCAGACTTGATGACCAGTTCTATTTTTTATAGGATTGGACACACAGACAATTGGGCAAAAAAATTGGTTGTGTGACTAGATCCACCCATTTCAATGGGACCATTCGCTATCTCTTAAAAAAAAATTGGATAGCACATGGCCATGAAACCCTATTGTGTAAATAAGCTCATAGTTCCCCATCTAACTCTGGCAAGGTTGTCAATCATTGAGTTATTCAGCCCACTGAACTCTGAAATCTAGAGCGTGCTGGGATATCAAGTGATAAATTACACGTTATACCGGATCTTTTCCCACCGAGATATATATCAACCTACTCAGATTATTTCACTCTATATTATAATGCCCAGTTTGGTATCCATGTTCAACATGGCTGTTTCCCTCCAAGAACCCGGTCACATAAACTCAATTGGAATTATTAACAAAAAATACTTTTGTCCTATCTTTTGGTGGATAACAGAGCTCACGCTCAGTGCTCTCCGACCAGCCCGAGACATAGCTATGTTCTACACCTCTTTGGTTATTTGTTAGCAATAGATACCTTTAAAAAATATCTATTGGAAGGCCTGTATAGTTGTAGAAAAATGATGGCTACAATAATGATCTCTGGCACTGGAGCCATTGTTTGAGGTCTACATCCAGAGCCTATTTATTTTAATACAAATTCTGCAATACTTCACTTTTCCAGGGGGGGCACTGCAAGGAATTTGAACACTTGGTGTTGAATCCTCCAATAGATTACAGCTGATCGTTCCCAGCAACCAGATACTCTTTGATCACATGATTGTGAAAGGACCCTTGTTACAAAAGATGATTGTCCACAGCCGAAAACCCCTTTAAGAGTTGTCTCAGTTGGCCACCCTTCACAGTTCAGTTTTCACTTCTTAAACAGCATGTGTAAAATGGAAGCGGCTCTTTGGTTGTTTTTTTTGTGCAACTAAGCCAATAATTTTGTTAGATTTGAGAAACGATACCTGTTGGCTTGAAAATTTCATTCTTTAGTTAAAAATTAATTTTAAAAAATTATAAATTTAATTTTTTTTTTTTTTTTTTTTTTTAAATCTGATTTGTTTATTGGTCGTTGCTTACCAAAAATCGGTTTGGTTTTCCAAAAGACAGATAAAAAATATAAAATTAAACAAAAAATTATAAACTATGGGTCTTATCTTTGAGAACAGTATAGCGGGTACAGGCCTAATTCAGGAGCAGCCAGACTATCCTAAAAAGACTGGTTTCACACACAGGGTTTTTATTCCATTTTCATAGTGTTCATCTGTATTTTTTTCACAGAAGCCAGATATTACTTTAAAATCTATAGAAAAATATTTTAAGTCCGCATACACGGTGTTTTTTTCATGGGATTTTGGTAGCGTTTTTGTGGTCAGTGGCGCTTTTGCAGCATGGCTTTTTCTCTGTAATTTTTTTTTCCCTGTATAGGACTCCAAAAAAATAAAAAAAAATTCATGTGGAAAATGTAAAAAAAAAAAAAAAAAAGCCACTTTAATCTCTTAAAAAAATTCTTGAAACGCGTGGCTTTTTTATTTTTTACATGCATTTTAAATTGTGCGTGTGAAGGAGCCCTAAGGCTTATATATGAAGGGAACACTCCTTAGCATAAATGCTCAGGGAATAGCTCTAAAATTTTAGAAAAAATGAAGGTGCTGATTTGCCAGCCGGTTAGTTTTTTTTTTTTTTTTTTTTCTTCTCATGTTTGGGTACTATACTAGTTAGTTATACAGCACTTCGATTCAGTCTATAAAAAAAATAAATAAATAAAACCGAAAAATATGCATAGATTTTACAAGCTACTGGATACTGTCAGATCGTCCATTTTTTTTCATTAACAAAGTTGGGAGAACAAAAAAAAAAAAGTCTTATTTTTCTATTAATTATTAATGTATTACATTTCAAATAATGGTGCCTGACATATAAAATAATTATTTTTTACTATGTACGTATGCAACAAAGATATTCCATCATGCATTAGAGTTGGTTCGGCTCGGCCTCGCTGTTTACATTTGCAGATGTAGCAAATAAGTTAATGAAGCAACTATTTCTATTGCAGTAGGTTCTGTTTCTTTGTGCAGTAGAATTCTATTTGTTGGTTACAATGAGATGAACAAGAAGAAGGAACGGTTTAAGAATTTTTTGCTTCGATTTAGGATTTTAAAAAAAGTTAGAACGATTCATTCCAAGTACATTTGTATTTTTAGAACTGTTAACGAACATGGCTATGCTTCAAGATGATAGACGTATATTCTCTTACTGCTTTGTCTTATGTTTCATATGAAACATTTCATGAATCCTATTAATAGCTGTGGGAATTACAGCAAAAAAATTTTGTTCATCACATCCGTCGTAGCATTGCACTTCAAAAAGTGTTGTTTGGTTTGATTTTTTTTTTTTGGACAGCTGGGATGAGGAGGATGAGTGGTATTTTTGGATGGTTCCTTATCTCCCTTCCTATGGCTTCATTTATATAACGATTTACAGTACACAGTCAAAAATGGATTTCTGATGTTTAATTTATGTAATTTTTTTTATTTTTTTAATGAAAAAAATCAGGGCAAAACACCTATTTCCCCACTGTCGTATGTAAACAGGAGGCTATAGGACATTATCCTAATGTACATGACATATTGAGATGTGGTAAACTATTGCTTAACCCTGGAAATATGTATCAACCATTTCCAATTCCAAGAATAGAGGTACTTTTTTTTTTTTTTTTTTTTAATTTTGCTTCTAAATTCAGGGATAGTTGGTAGCAAAAATTTAATTTCTTTATATGGTGGAATTATTGCCTCCCATAGACAATTAAAAAAAATAGTAAATTGTTTAGGGGCAATGATTTGAATTTATTATTTTTTGTTAACCAAGCATTGTTAAATTTAGCTAAAAAAAAATATTTTTAATTTTCAAATATTGAATCCTTATTTAATATTTTTGTATGGCCCATGTACATTATGGAAACCTATATAAACATTTAATTTTTTTGTTCCTATAAGAATACATTGTCCCAGGTCACAACAAAAAAAGGAGCATGGTGCGTTGAAATTTAGAATTTTGGCCTTTTTATTATATACTATGGATATTCCATTACATATAAATAATGCGCCTATTTAAAAAAATAAAAAAATTAAATTAGAATTCATTTGTAATGCCTCCGAGGTAGATATTTTGTAAGACTGTAGAAATACTAGAGGCACAATTATCGGAAAAAAAAATACTTTAACCTATGTAAATAGTTTTGTTTGAATTTTGGTTGCTGAAAGAAAGCTGTTACTACACATTTTTTTTTTTTTTTTTTTTTTTTTTTTTACCGTTCCACTAAATATATTTTTTTTCTGAACATACTTTGATAAGAATTTACCATGGTCTTCCTTTTTTTTTTTTTTTTTTTAAATTACAATGGGTCCATCATGGCACCAATATTTTTTTTTTTTACTTTTATTTTTTAGATTTTTGTATATGTTGCCTAAATCGGTAATAATATAACATTTATCGTTTGAGTTCCTTGACCCCTCCCAAAAAATATTTCTACATTATTTAACACATCTTTACATTTACTATAAAAAAACAAAACTACAATTAATTTTCATGTAATTTTTTGATGTTATTTGCTACCTGCAAGCAGGTATATTTTCTATTTTATTTTTTTTTAGTGATAGATATTATTTGCTTTTTTTTTTTTTTTTTTTGTATTTTACTGCGGACAAGTTCAAGCTAAGAATTCAGTGCATTTTACCTTTCAGAAAAAAAAGGCATTATTGATGATATTTTAGTGTATATTAAAAAAAATGCCATTTTTTTAAAGTCTGGAATTCTATAATTGTTTAGATTTATAATGTTTTAATGTCTGTTTAACAGTTTATTGGACATAATGTAGCTGTTATTTAAAATACATGACCTCACAAGCTAGATGGCCTCTATAAATATAAGTAAAGCTGGAGATATGTATATGAGCCATACTAAACAGATTATTTTAGTGGATCCAGTATCAAAACTAAATATTCAGTGTATTTAACAATTTTTTTTTTTTTTTTTTTGCTCCTTTACTTACAGGTACAATTTTTTTTTTTTTTGAGTTTAAAAATGTAAAACATGTAAAAAAAAAAAAAAATTCAAAAATTCAAAAAAAAAAAAAATAAATAACCACTGGCTAAGAGGATTGGTATCTTCGTTGACGCCAGTTAGCAAGACCAACAATGGCAGAGATTTAGACGGTCGTTGAATTAACAGTATATGCTGCATGCGGTATGTATGTAGAACATACATACTAATTTATTTAATTTCCATTGGAACTGGTCTTTGCCGACAATTAATTTCTAGGCTTTTGTAATCGATGAGAAAAAAAAAAAATGTATTCCGTAATGATAGTGTGCTTTAAAAGCACTTTGGAAATGGCATAGGGAGTGTGGAACATCTCAATATGCCACTGTATTATACAAATTTCTTTGTTTAATTCTTTATTAATCAGTATGCACCAGCAAGCTTTTGTTGTATAAAAAAAAAAAATTAAAAAAAAAAAAAATCTTATTGCTGAGAAATGGGAAAACATGTAGTCCTGCTAAAAAATTTACCTGTCTGCTGTCTGTCTTACCACACGAATATTTGTTGATTGTTTCCTCATTCTGCATGTTATTTTTTTTTTTCCTCCACAAATGTTCATTGTGTATTTCTATTGCATTAAAAAAATAAAATAAAAAAATATCAGGCAGCAAAGATGTCTGTTACATCTAAACTTGAATAATAAAGTTTTACCACCAATTATAAAAAAAAAAACAACTTTTGTTACTTTTTTATTTGCTTGTTATTTATGGTACTTATTAGAGATGAGCGAACAGTAAAATGTTCGAGATTCGATATTCGTTTCGAGTAGCCCCTCAATATTCGGCTACTTGAATCGAATATCGAACCCTATTATAGTCTATGGGGGGGGGGAATGCTCGTTTCAGGGGTAGGCAACATTCGATCAAATTATATTTACCATGTCCACGAGTGAGGGTCGGGCCGGATCCTCCGAGAAGTCTTCTCCATGCAGCGTCCCCGCGGCGTCTTCCGGCTCTGAATTCACTCTGCCAGGCATCGGGCCTGGGCAGAGCTGACTGCGCATGCCCGCACTACAAGCGGACATACGCAGTTGGCTCTGCCCAGGCCTGATGCCTGGCAGAGTGAATGAAGAGCCGGAAGACGCCGCGGGGAAGCTGCACGGAGAAGACTTCTAAAGGTAGGAGAAGAACCAGCGTTGATTGGCCGACTGTATAGCATTCGGCCAATCAATGCTGGTTCTGCATCGAACTTTTCCATTCAAATAGCGAGTGGTACTCGATCGAGTACGAGTATTTCGAATACCGTAGTATTCGTTCGAATACCTACTCGATCGAATACTACTCGCTCCTCTATAGTACTTATGTAAGAGTCCATTGACACAGAGTTTTTTGGCACTGAATTTGTGTCAGAATCCACATGGAAAAAAACAACTCCTCAAAGAGTTCTGTGGGTTCCGTCATGGATTTGGACGAGGATTTTGGCGGGGAATTTGCAAAAACCTCGTGGAAAATCCACTAGTGTTTTTTTCAAGTTCCATACACTGTGCTGGAGGAACAAACCATTTCCTAATGAACCCTTACACCATTTTTACTTCTCTGCTCAAAAAAAAAAAAAAATATTGACCTGTTGATAAATCTACTGTATGCTGTGTGGTGGGTTAGGTTGACTATATACATCTGGGCTTCCACCTTTCTATCCAGTTCCTGCGAGTCTGAGCCAATGGTCAACACTAAAGATGAAAGATGAGCAAAGCTTTTCCAAAAATCTTATGAGTGAGTTTTATACGCTCAATGAAATAAATGGACTTTTAGGGGAGATGCGGGCAAAATAATAAGCAATCAGACTCAGCTCCCGTCACCTTTCCAGGGCATCATTGCAATATCCGGTGCTTCTTAGTGAGTGTCTTTGGTCTTGTGAGTGACTCAACCCCAGGGGTCGTAGAGGCCAGTAATATGGCACATGGGGTGCTCTGTAGTCATGATGTCGGCGTGCCCCATGTGACCACTCAGGTCCAATTACAAACTTCATGCCATAAGAGGATAGAAGAGGCCAACAGAGGAGTCCAAAGGATCCCAGGAATGGTGAGGGCTGGTGATTATGATTGTTTTTCCACATCTCCCCTGACCTCTGCTTATTATGCTTTGAGGTCTAAAGGAATTTTTTTTAGCATGCTTCTTTGTGTAGCCCATATCATATTGATTCATATCCAGGGAGAATAAGAGAGAACCTGAACTTAGATCTCATGGTTAATACACTGTCTACCAATAAGTATTTGGACCCCTGTGGTAGAATAGAAAAACAACATTTCTTCCTATTCAATAGTTGGTAGACCCCAGCAGATACTTCCTTATGGATGGTATTGATGGACACAATACTCCCGGATGCCAGTTGAAACTCCTGGTGTATGTGAGCCATCGGTTGGGTGCGGTTTCTCTGGCCAGCACCCATCGGTCTCTATCTCCCAGTTTCGGGGGTCGGTCGACTCGGGCACATTCCGAAAATCACCGTTCACCTTCCACTTTGTAATCACATAGGCCACTGTTGATTGTGGGTAATTCAGTTGACTTGCTATGTCCCTTAAGAATCGACCATTTCTGTGGTACCCCACAATTACCCCTTTCTCGAAATCAGACAACTCTGCACTTCGTTGCATCTTGCATGTGACTAATTCCAATGCACTGATGCCAATTCTGTTTCCTATTTAACGGCAGAAGGTGTGACGTACATCACAACCGCAGATATCTTCATTTCCATGGGTGTCCGAATACTTATTGGTAGACTGTGTACAGGAATTTACTACAACACGAGTCACCTTTAATTTCAATGCTTCACATTTGCCAGTCTATTTGATTATGGACATTTCCTTTTCTACTACATCCGGCCCAAGCCTCCATGATGATTTTAGAATTTTTTCAGTTTTAATAGTTGGGGTGCATGAGTGGTATTTTTTAGGGATTCTTATCTTGATTTATAGGACATCATATAGGTTTGAGTGTGATGCATTTAACAGTCAATTCACAGTACATAAACTCATGATGCTTCTCATCTAAGTGTTTGGACACAATGGGATACCAGCCAGAGATCATGAAGAATCCAAGATTAAGGATGGTTAATTATCACCTCTTATGTCCTGGATTAATATAATAGATAGTGGACGAGGAGGAACAGATTGGATGATAAAAATTTGGGCCACTATGATTCTCCTGGAGAACCTTGTGTTGGGATGGATAACCTACACTGTGCACACTACGAGAAGGTTAAATGATTATAGAAGATCTAGAAACCAACGTGGTAGACCGGAAAAAAAGGATTCTAATGATAGAACCCCTTGAACATTTTTCATTCTTCTCTCAAGCTTAACTTGGGGGGTTGGTCTGGACAGTTTGGTAGTGTGAAATCTTTTCTACTTGTAGATGATCTTCAGGGCAGTCAAGTAACTGATGACCATACTATAATCATGGTCATCTACATATAGTAATTAAGGACAATAGTACTGGGGGGCAACACGGTGCAGCCTTGCATCGCTAGAGTCCTAGGTTCAAAGCCTGCCAAGGACAACATCCCCATGTTTGCGTGGATTTCCTCCTATACTCCAAAGACATAAGATAGGGAAACGTGTACATTGTGAGCCCTATACTCACCTTCTGAGGATGACTGGCATCCTGTCCACATTCAGCAGTCACCTGAGGGGCATCACGTCATGTTGTTGAAGCCCCATGTGTGACCACTAAGACCTGATGATATCCTGGGACCACTGATATGACAGAGAGGACCAGAACATGACAGGTATGCCTGGGAAAAAGGACTGGACATTAGAGATGATCGAACAGTAAAATGTTTGTTTCGAGTAGCCCCTCAATATTCGACTACTTGAATCGAATATCGAACTCTATTACAGTCTATGGGGGGAAAATGCTCATTTCATGGGGTAGGCAATGTTCTATCAAATTACCGTATTTTTCGGACTATAAGACGCACTTTTTTTCCCCAAAATTTGGGGGGAAAAGAAGGGTGCATCTTATAGTCTGAATGTAGCGCCTGGCACCCGCCGTAATAGAGAGGCGAATGCCGGCAAGGGATAGACGCCGGCACGGGTGCCGGGGCCTGAGACATCACTGCGCTCCTCTGCCCTGCATGAAGCCAGCAGCGGGAGGGGCAATACTATTCCGCTCCTCCGTCCCCCAGCCGCTGGCTTCATGCAGGGCAGAGGAGCGCAGCGATGTCTCAGGCCCCGGCACCTGTGATGGCGTCTATCCCTTGCCGGCATCCGCCTCTCTAGTACAGCGGATGCCGGGTCAGTATTGGTGGCCCCTTCTCCCCCGGGGCCGGTCCCCACCGGCCCCGTACCTGTAAAGTTGCAGGCCGGCTCCTGCGCGGCGATATCGCAGGAGCCGACCTGTTTGGGTGACAGCCGGGAGCCTAATGAGGCTCCCAGGCCTGTCACGGCTGTATTAGTATTGCGGCTGGTCTCTATGACCAGCCGTAATACTAATAGACAGAATGTCCCATAGACGGCAATACAGTTGTATTGCCGTCTATGGGACTTGCAATCAAGCGACCGCAGGTTCAAGCCCCCGGGGGGGAATAAAATAGTTAAAAAAAAAAAAAAAAAGCTTTAAAAATATATAATAAAAATATAAAATAAATAAAAGTTCTAAATCACCTCCTGTCCCTAGAATATATATATAAAAGTAGAAAATCATATGTCATAAACCACCGGGTTTTTTTTTCAATACAAGGTGATCTAAGCAATAGATATTCCCCAAAATGGTATAACTAAAAAGTACTTCTGGCCCCGCAAAAAAAAACACTCTATGCGTCCCCGTACAGCTGCAGGGTCACCTGTCAATGTGGCCTTGCAGCTGTTGCAAAACTACAACTCCCATACATTAAATATTTTACCATTTTTTGCTTCAAAATTTTTTTTCCCTATTTTCCTCCTCTAAAACCTTATCTGCGTCTGCGTCTTATAGTTCAAAAAAATACGGTATACTTACCAAGTCCACGAGTGAGGGTCGGGCTGGATCCTCTGAGAAGTCTTCTCCGTGCAGCGTCCCCGCGGCGTCTTCCGGCTCTGAGTTCACTCTGACAGGCACCGGCCTGGGCAGAGCCGACTGCACATGCCCGCACTACAAGGGGGCATGCGCAGTCGGCTCTGCCCAGGCCCGATGCCTGGCAGAGTGAATGAAGAGCCTGAAGACGCCGCGGGGAAGCTGCACGGAGAAGACTTCTAAAGGTAGGAGAAGAACCAGCGTTGATTGGCCGACTGTATAGCATTCTGCCAATCAATGCTGGTTCTGCATCGAACTTTTCCATTCGAATAGCGAGTGGCAGTTGATCGAGTACGAGTATTTTGAATTCCTACTCGATCGAGTACTACTCGCTCATCTCTACTGGACATCATGGCGGAGCCCTAGAAGAGTGACAAGAGTATGAATTGTATTTTATTGTTCTGTACCTTCTCTGGGCCTCTGATTATTTTACTCTTAGAGATCCCAGAGTTTTGTATTGATTTATAGGTGATGAACCACAAAAAACTTGTGTTTTGCCAATCCTGAAATTTTTGGAAAATTTGATAACGAATCCATTACTTGATCCATAATTTGATAACGAATTCCAAACTGGTTCTCCTATCCCTAGCTGGTATAAAGGAGTTGCAGGCGCTCGGTTTACTACTAGTTTTCAGCACAGTACTTGAAACAATAATGCAGGTGCCGCATTGCTGTTAGCCATATCTTACATGTGGCTACCATGGCTTAGTCACATTTTTTTTTGGGGGGTAACCTGAGATAAGTTCCTCCTGGATCCTCGCTACTGAATGTTTTGCACTAATAAATGTTTTGAAAATTTTGTGCAACAAAGTCAATGTATTGTTGCTTTTGGATGTATTTTAAATTAAAAAATACATAAAACTTTATATTCCCTTTCCCAACGACATTTTGTATATATAATTTTACTTTAGTTTTTGCTACTTGTAGGTTTCCAGTGATCTGTTTTGCAAGCCGAGCAGCTTCTTCACTAAATTCTCAAGTTTGTGATGGGGTTTGGATGCTAAGTGAATGAACTATGGTACGACACGTTGCGTTTCTGTTTACAGTGCCATCTACTGGCTGACAACGTTATACGTCCTCCATTGAAGTGTCCCACATAAGGTATCTACTTGAGGATTCAATAATAAGCCTGGTTATTTAGATGGAAATTCCATTTTGTATTCTCCGTACATGTTACAAGAGCTGATTGGCGCTCAACCAGGAAATCATTTGCTAGACATATGAATGGATTTAGCTGGTTACAACTTGGACTCGCGCCATAGGCTTTAGAAAGGTGCGACCAGTATTTTATAATGAGAAGATTTCTGATGAATACTGACATAGGAGGCAAGCCGAAATGTTTGCTTTGTAAGAAACAGACGCAGAATGTTCATAAAACAACATTTCAATGTCAGAAATGACTAAAATAACAAAACAAGGTTCCGTTTCTTATAAAATCAAGTCCCGTCTCTGTCTCCGAGGGGATTATTTTGTCTTTAAGATGGGAAAGGTAAAGACGTTATGGATTTATGTAAGAAACGTCGGACCGTGTTCCTATTACCTTTTATTAGAATTTTGTTAATATAATTTATTATTATTATTATTATTTTTATTATTATTATTGTTTATTTAAACATACCCTTGTAATGTTCCCTATCAGGGAATGTGGAGCTAGATCCGGACTTGAGCATAGTTGGTTTGTCTTAATGGAGGGAACCCTGCTAGTTATCTGTTGCCGTGGTTTATCCCCTATAGATCGGGTACATTGAATGTCTGGTCTACAGGAGAGTTGGCGCAGCCAATACACGGGACAGGTAGCCAATCCCTCCAAAAATTGCAAGTTTCAGTCATCTATAGTGATGGGTGAACCTTGCACGATTCGTCTTGCAAATGTTTGATAGGTTAGCCTGTTATTATATATATATATATATATATATATATATATATATATATATATATCTTTAGACCCCAGTGTGTAATAATCAGACGTCCCCGGGAAGGGCAGAAAAATAAAAATGAGCTCCTTGGGCTTCGCTGTTGTGTCCGGTATTTTTTCATGGCATCTTCCAGTCTCCCAAGTAGCGCAAATAGCCCAATGTCACAAGCTGGATTTCCATCCAACTAATGGCTCTTAAAAATTAATGAGTGGATTAGTTAAAAAAACAAACAAAAACAAACAACAACTAAGGGCGGGTTTACACCTGCGCCCATTCTCAGCTTTGCAGGTTTTCGTCTTCTGCCCAAGAAACTGGACAGGAGACGGAAACCCAGCAGTCAGTTTTCAAGCCCATTCACTTAAATGGGTTTGCAAAGTGACCGCCTGTGAGCATCTTCTGCTCTCCCTGGCGAAACCATTTTTTTTAAACCAGACACAAAGTCCTGCATGTCCGACGTTGTGTCTGGTTAAAAAAAGCAGTTTCGCCAGGGAGAGGCACAAGACGCACACGGACGGTCACTTTGCAAACCCATTCAAGTGAATGGGTTTGAAAACTGACTGCTGGGTTTCCGTCTCCTGTCCAGTTTCTCGGGCAGAAGATGAAATGGCAGTAGGAAATAAAGACCCAAGGTCTCGCACTGTACCACCACGCTCACTGGATGGAACTCACAACACAGATGGATCATTCTTAGTGACCTCTTTATTGACAGAACAACGCGTTTTCAAGGAATTAAATAGAAGCAGAGGACTCACCAAGCTGGCTCTCGCTAGGCTGGCTTTAGTAAGTGGCTGATGACTTGGTGGTGAAACCTAGGATAATAATAGGAGTGAACACATTTTTGCTTTTGCACTTGAAAAAGGGCTTTGCATATCCCAAAACGCATCGTGATGTTCTGAGGTCAACTAAGATCCATCTGTGTTGTGAATTCCATCCAGTGAGCGCGGTGGTACAGTGCTAGACCTTGGGTATTTATTTCCTGCTGCCTAGGATTCTTAGCAGGGAAGGCATGATCTTATAAGTCTCTCCATAATGTGACACATTACACCTTCTGACCCACAACGGTCCATAAAAAATAGATGTAAAGTGTATAGTACTTAATCATTAGAAATGGAGAAAGGATGGATGCAAAGTGGCTGGTAAAAATAGACCGATTATGAATATGGTTCAGTCTTGGAGAAAACGGTCACGGTTGCACCAATGCCCGAGCAAATGTTGCACTGAATGCTGCTAGCACTACTATGGAATAGGGTAGGAAAGCTGTCCCTAGTGCTACGATGGCTAACTAGGCCCTGCCTGCTGGTGTTGGTCACCTGAACCCAAGCTAAGCTTGGTCCTGACACCTACTAACTCTCTGAACACGAAGCCCTGACAGACAGGTGGGGTGAGAGTTGAAAGAGGCTAGGGACTGGGATACTAGAGGGGGTCACCCCTAACGAAAGAATAGGTGCAGCTGCAAATGGTAACAACCAGGATGGGATGTGCTGGAGAACAAACAAACACAGCACAACCATAAACACACAACAAGATTTGAGGAGAGAACAAGTGGAGTAGTGAGGAAAGGGTATCACAGGACAGGGGCAAAATAAACCTGAAACCCTTAAACAAAAACTCACTAATACCAAAACAGTGACATACAGAAATACAGGACAGGGGTTGAGAAGAAATGCTGAGGGTAAACAGACTCTCACACAAGGCAACACTCACACCACTTCCAATCAAGCTCCTGAGACCGTACAATTTCCATAAACCTCTCCTCCTACACTGGGCCAAGAATTCTGGTTGGTAACAATGAAAACCGGCAAAGAATGAAGCCAGCCTTGAGTCTTATACAGACCTCAGAACAACTTGATAGGTTGATGACAATGCCAATGCCTACAGAGACACCAAGCCAGATCGAGTATACAATGAGGCAGATACTCAACATCCAAATGAAGAGCTCAGGGGTAAAGAAAACAACCATAGAGCCAAAGGACACCGGCTCAATTCCCCAGACAAACACCACCAGAAAATACACAATAATTTTACAAACAACTCCGGTCCTGACAACAACTACTCAAGACTTGACCACAAAGTCTACATCGATAAAAAGTCTTCTGAAAGGGGCGTTCGTTATGAGAAGTTTTACCTGTATTCCTGCAAATGTTCTATACTGGATGCTGTATACAATGTATTATGACTATAGAGGGCTTATAGTATGATATGGCATTGATGTATGCAGTAAGATATCATCTCACCACTTCTACAACAAAAACCTCATAGATTCTTCTGTATTATATCAGGATAAAACCTATTGTACATATCCCGTACTTTCCAGTCAATGTGACCTGAAAAGATAACAAAGGACTGAATGTACATCAGCTATGGGATTATTACAGATGAGAATACGATTTCTATAATGTGATAGACCATTTACGACATCCCGGTAAAGTCTGCGCGCTCTTAACAACATGTAAGAATTAAAAGACTGCAAATAAATTCTACTGCCCCGAGAGGATGTTTTGTGTGCTGGGGTTATACATGGCAACAGATACAAGAGGTCTTTTGTCTTTCGAACAATATACAACACATTGTGAAATTCCAAGTACAAGTTTATAGATTAGTGTAAGTCGTCAATAGTGTATTGTGCGGTGACCCTTTATATTTACCTTACTGAACATGCCGGGCTGATATGACAGCGAGTGTCCAGTCAAGAGCTCCAAGATGTTCTGCGTCCTGCGACCTGAAGAAAATGCTCATCCACTCGTGTATTATCTTCAGATCTTACTCCTTGCCTTCTTTTTGGTTCAGTTCCATTACAACAGAGATGAAGTTCGTGACTGCAGTGTAACTACAATATCTAGAGAGAGCCTAGACTAGTGAAAGGCTGACCACTATTGACTGCCGATGTCCCACTTCTCCTGGTGGTCATGGCTGCCAGATTACTTACAAGCCACACTGTGCTTGGTCTCCTCCTCCTCCTCACTGATGTTCATGTCCTCTTCCATTTTCCATTCAGTCACAAGACCTATAAATTAATTTGGACACTAGACTAGAGATATAAATCAATGTAGATTCATGGCATGTCAATTACTTCAGACCCTTGGCAACTTAAAGGGTTGCCTAACACAAACAAAGATTGCTTATCAATCAAGGATTGGCAAGGGATTGGCAACAGGAAACTCCACCCCTCAGCTGTTTGAGGAGACCACCTCACAAATCCAAGCATAGCCACTATACAATGTATGGTACTGTGCTTGGCTTTCAGATAAGACACTTCAGCACTCTTCCTTATATTCCAGTCTTTCAAATATCTAATCAACAGAAGTCTTGGGTTTCAGGCCCTTTCCGATCTTGAAGGGATCCTATCATACAAACACTTTTTTTTTCTCATTAACACGTCGAAATAGCCTTAAAAAAGGCTATTCCTCTCCTACCTTTCGTTGTCTTCTCCGCGCAGCCGTTCCATAGGAATCCCGGTTCTTGTCAGTATGCAAATGAATTCTCTCACAGCACTAGGGGCAGGCTCTGGCACTCAAACAGCACTGGGGGCGTCCCCAATGCTGCCCGAGAACTCTCTCCAGCGCCTTCTCCATCTTCGTCAGCAACGTCCTCTTCATCTTCTTCTTCCGGTGCAGGTTTCAGACTTGTAGGCCTCAGGCTTCAGGCAGAACAGACTCCACAGGCCTAGAAGTCTGAAACCTGCGCCGGAAGAAGAGGATGAAGAGGATGTTGCTGACGAAGATGGAGGCGGCACTAGAGAGAGCTCTCTCGCAGCATTGGGGACGCCTCCAGTGCTGTTTTTAGTAATTACGCCTGCCTCCAGTGCTGCGAAACAACTCATTTGCATACAGACAAGAATCGGGATTAATACGGAACGGCAGAGAACAGTGGAGAAGACAATGAAAGATAGGAGAAGAATAGCCTTTCTTAAGGCTATTCCAACGTATTACTCAGAAAATAAAGGGTTTGTATAATAGAATCCCTTTAAGGAGGGGTCATAATCTGTGGTCTGTGGAACCCCTTTAAAAATGTCCTGCCAATCATTTGCCTAGGGGGTGTGTTCATACTAAACATTGAAACCAAACAGTAGTCACTATTTCAATGGCTGGAAGAGTCTTGAGTTTGGAATGGGGGGGGCCCGCATTTAGGATGTCCATACGCTTTTACATGGCATATGGCCAGGATTTATCAAAAAATAATTCCAATGGAGTATAAATTGTTCTATGTACCCCATAATGTCTTCTTTTAATTGTCCTTTGAAATAATAGCATATGGCTACCGACAACTGGGTGGCCCGGACTGTCACTGTGCAGGGGAAATGATTCCTTCGACCTCTTCATTCTCATGAATAAAGGAGTCCCCATAGAATTGACCCCCATTGATCAAAAATTTATGACATCATTTTATAAATTTTTACCCGAATCATCGATAAAACGCCTGACTTCTTGGTCGGATCGCAACTTCTTTATTCGACCTTCTTAGAAATATTTCAACGTATACAGCGTTTTATAAAAATGTATTTACCGGAGTCAGAAAAAAATAATAATAGTAATAATAAAAAAAAAATCTGCGGGTTAGTGGATTCTTTTTGACTGAGGTCAATTGAACTTCAGTTCCGAGTACTCTGGAGGCTTTTACCTTGAACTGTTTTTTTGTCGGATTATATAACAAAGTGAATGGTTTGACACTGCTGGAAATCATATATTCAATTTCGTGATGAAAAAGCATGATTAATGTTTGTGCAGTTTCATTTCTTACCATTCTCAGCACTTTTATCACACATTCTTCTCCTACACAGAAACGGAGTTTCCAAATAATGTGTGGTCCACGACGAACACTGCGAAAAGAGAGAAACACTTTGTGAAATCTGTTATCTCATTAGGCTGTGGCGGTTGGAAAGTGTCTATAACATTGATAGCAAAACAAATCTGGGGAATTTTATTCACCGTTTATTGATTTTTTTGATTTTTTTCTTTTCTTAGACTATTGTATATTGTTCTCTCTCGCTTGAATAAATATCCATAGGACTCAATCAGATAAGGCCAGCTTCACATCTCCGCCAGAGCAGATCTATCTAAAATTAGCGGGCAAAAAAGTCCTGCACGTCCAACTTTTTTGGCCACCAATTTGAGTTAAAAAGAATGGTCTCAGTGAGGTCCATTGGGCTCTGTTGGCGTCCACTATTTTTTAAGTCTGTTCCTCCATTTTTTTGACCCTCCAAAGGACTAGAAAAATGGATCTCCAATGCAGATGTGCATTAAATGGTTGTGCTAACCTTAGGATAGGCCCACAATATTAGATCTACAGGGGTTGCTGTCTCAGCACCATGATGTGTGGGAGTATCCTCAGCAGGTAACGTGCCCTATTTACTTACCTACCCCTGCTTCTGCTTTTGGCCACCGCTGCTCTCCCTTCTGTAATGCAGATGCGACTGTGAGCAGGAGAAGGGGTTGGTAAGTGAGGCCTCAGGCCTTCTCACCCCAACAAATACTACTATTATTATACTCTGGGGTCTTATCAAATCTCAGAGTATAATTATTGGAGGTTCAGGGAACCCAATGTTATGTCACCTATTAATGGTTAATTCCATCAGGGTTCGGGCCTCTTTGGTGACATCCCAGGTGTAACATGGGCCAGGCCAGCGTCATTATGCGTCGTGACATGTGACATCTGAACTGACACTGAAGAGATCTGAAAGCATTGGCGAGAGCGCTAGAGCCCAGGAGAGGTAAGTAACAGTGTTTTTTATGTTTGTTACCTACCTTGAGCCTCTGATCATTATATATGTATAATAATAGTTCATGGGTGGGCCACTTTGGGGTGTAATACTGTGTGCAGGGGCCACTTTGGGGCATAATACTGTGTGCAGGGGGCCACTATGGGGCATAATACTGTGTGCAAGGGCCACTATGGGGCATAATACTGTGTGCCGGGGCCACTTTGGGGCATAATACTGTGTGCAGGGGGCCACTATGGGGCATAATACTGTGTGCAAGGGCCACTATGGGGCATAATACTGTGTGCAGGGGTCACTATGAAGCATAATACTGTGTGCAAGGGCCACTATGGAGCATAATACTGTGTGCAGGGGACACTATGGAGCACAATATCATGTGCAGGGGCCACTATGGGGCATAATATCATGTGCAGGATCCACTATGGGGCATAATACTGTGTGCAGGGGCGACTATGGGGCATAATACTGTGTGCAGGAGCCACCATGGTGCATAATACTGTGTGCAGGGGCGACTATGGGGCATAATACTGTGTGCAGGGGCGACTATGGGGCATAATACTGTGTGCAGGGGCCACTATGGGGCATAATACTGTATGCAGGGGTCACTATGGGGCATAATACTGTGTGCAGGGGCGACTATGGGGCATAATACTGTGTGCAGGGGCGACTATGGGGCATAATACTGTGTGCAGGGGCCACTATGGGGCATAATACTGTGTGCAGGGGCCACTATGGGGCATAATACTGTATGCAGGGGCCACTATGGGACATAATACTGTGTGCAGGGGCCACTATGGGGCATAATACTGTGTGCAGGGGCCACTATGGGGGATAATACTGTGTGCAGGGGCGACTATGGGGCATAATACTGTGTGCAGGGGCGACTATGGGGCATAATACTGTGTGCAGGGGCCACTATGGGGCATAATACTGTGTGCAGGGGCCACTATGGGGGATAATACTGTGTGCAGGGGCCACTATGGGACATAATACTGTGTGCAGGGGTGACTATGAGGCATAATACTGTGTGCAGGGGCGACTATGGGACATAACACTGTGTGCAGGGGCGACTATGGGGCATAATACTGTGTGCAGGGGCCACTATGGGGCATAATACTGTGTGCAGGGGCCACTATGGGGCATAATACTGTGTGCAGGGGCCACTATGGGGCATAATACTGTGTGCAGGGGCGACTATGGGGCATAATACTGTGTGCAGGGGCCACTATGGGGCATAATACTGTGTGCAGGGGCCACTATGGGGGATAATACTGTGTGCAGGGGTGACTATGGGGCATAATACTGTGTGCAGGGGCGACTATGGGACATAACACTGTGTGCAGGGGCGACTATGGGGCATAATACTGTGTGCAGGGGCCACTATGGGGCATAGTACTGCATTCAGGGGCCACTATAGGTAATAATACTGTGTGCTGAGGCCACTATAGGGCATAATACTGTGTGCAGGAATGTGGGGGGCGGGGTCTTCGGGGGGGCATGTCAAAATTTACCACAGTCCCCCACCATTCCTAGTTAGTTACGCCGCTGCTCATCAGACATTTCCTGTGTGTTACTCCGGGACCAGGAAGTAAAGTGTCTAAAAGAAAGCAGCTATTGTGCAATTTGAATTCTTTTTTTTTTTAAAGCCAGACAACCCCTTTAAGAATATTATAGTTGCTATTTCATTGCTACTTTATTGTCTAATATTTATACTATCAGTTCATAAATCAGACCCTTGAAGTTATACATCCAGAACGTTGCGGTTACCTCCAGAACGTTGCGGTTGTGTACAATCCACCAATCTATAGTTAAATTTATTATCATTTCCTCAGTTTCACTGAACTCGAGTCTATAGATAATTCTTGGCCGTATCCTATAATGGAATCTGTGAATGAAGGTTCGGTTGCAGAGGTGGTTTCCATAATTCAGGTTAATTGGGGTGTAAAATGTGCCGTTCTTTAAAATTAGCGGAACAGTTGCAGGTTGAATGAAATGAACAGCTGTCACATCAAAGCAACTCAGCTTGTTTTTCATTGCAGCCATATTGGTCCCAGAGAGAGATGTGTTTAGAGGTATAGTCTCTCTGAAAGCCTCCAGTACACAATATCTTACTCGTCAGGATCCCTGGATTACTGACAATGAACCACACTGGCCTAGATTCCATAATGTGACCTCGGAGTCACCAGCAACTCATATTTTCTCTTGTGTTTTTAGACTAAATTATGCGACATATCAGGCAGGGAAAATATGAGCTCTATTTATTCCATCCCTTATTTTTGCTTCAATATATATAGAAGACACTGCCTTGGTTTACATGCTTTGTCATGAGCCAGGTTTGTCCCAAAGATTGCAAATGGTCTGGTTCTTATCTAGTGGCGATTTGTGTTGCGAGAACAAAACTGCCCACTGCTATCTGTTTGATCAGAAAATACAGAGAAGCCACTAGATGTTAGACAGTAGGTCCGCTGATAGTATGTCCAAAATATTTCTTGAAATTATGTCAATTATGTCACTCTGCCAACACAATGTTGATGTGGAATTTGCTCCCATAAAGGGATAACCAGAAGGATCATCCACATTCTTTTCTGCCTCCCAGGTGTTTTTCTAAAGGTCATAGAAACCTTTTGATTTCAGAAAATATCACGTTTTTTCAGGTGGAAGGTCAGACACCAGGTATCTCCCTTTATCATCATCATCATCTTCCACTTGCTGTTACTCCTAGACAGCCACCACCACTACCACCACTCAGCCAGACATGTCCTGTGGCCTGGTCATCATACACTGTCTACCAATAAGTATTAGGACACCTGTGGTAGAATATTTCTTCCTATCCAATAGTTGGTAGACCCCAGCAGATACTTCCTTACGGATGGTATTGATGGACACAATACTCCCGGATGCCTGGTGAAACTCCTGGTGTATGTGAGCCATCGGTTGGGTGCAGTTTCTCTCGTCGGTCTCTATCTCCCAGTTTCGGGGGTCTGCCGACTCAGGGCACATTCCAACAATCACCGTTCACCTTCCACTTTGTAATCACATAGGCCACTGTCGATTTTGGATAATTCAGTTCGCTTGCTATGTTCCTTAAGGACTGACCATTTCTGTGGTACCCCACAATTACCCCTTTCTTGAAATCGGACAACTCTGCACTTCGTGGCATCTTGCATGCGACTAATGCCAAGGCTGTGTCCTATTTAACCGCGGAAGGCGTGACATACATCATGACCGCAGATATCTTCATTTGCATGGGAGTCCAAATACTTATTGATAGACAGTGTATTATGCCCTGCTTCACTGCCCGACTGCCAGACGAGTGCCTACCACCACTGCCACTACTCAGCTGACATGTCCTGCTGCCTGGTCCACCATTACATATAAATAAAACCAAAACCATTTTGATTTCCCTTTTTTTTGAGAAGCCAATTCATCATCACTTTTCAATTTTTCAACTTGGCTCAAGACAACCACGATGGAGCACCGTACACTGCAAGAGAGCCTCGGAGAGGTGCATATTAATGCTTATTATTATTCTGCACCTCCCTGGGCCTCCACTTGTTACACTCTCTGCTCTGAAGAGACACTGGAAGTTTATGGTGATTTGGGGGTGGAAAACCCAAAAATCTTGGGTACAGCCATGCCCAAGATTTTTTGGGAAATAGGTAATGAATATGGCTCATTAGAAATCAGTTGCCTCATCTCTAGCTGGATCCAGCATTGCTGTAACAGAGAGGAGTGTTCACTAGGGTTGAGCGATCGTGTTCGGAAAAGATCGGATTCCGATCGGCGATCGAGAAAATTTCACGATCGCCATCGGAATTCCGAACACAATCTTTTTATGTGGGATCGAGATCGGTGATTATTCCCACAATGCATTGCTTAGCCTTCACACTGAGTATATAGTGTATACTCAGTGTGAAGGCTCCGCTGCAGTTCCATAGGAATGAATGGAAGCAGCCGACACACAGCCTTAACCCCCTGTGCGCCGGCTGCCTTCATTCATTCGAATGGGAGGCTAAACTAAACATCTCTAGCAGCTACTTACCTCTAGAGATGGCTGCTCCGGTGCCCTCCTTCTTCTTGCCTCGCTGCCCCGCCTCCCAGGTTAGTGTTTAAAGCGCTAGGTAGGCGGGGCTTGTGGCTTAGTGTGGGCAGGTACAGGGTGGGGAGACGTGACGTCTCCCCTCCCAGTACCCGCCCACACTCTCCTAACCCGCCCACACTCTCCTAACCTGGCAGGGAGGGGGCAGCGAAGAGAGAAGAGCAGCGTGGAGCAGCAGCGAGGCGAAGAATGAAGGCACAGGGCACAGGACCAGCCATCTCTGGAGGTAAGTGGATACCAGGGGGTAGGATTGCTTTTAAAATCCGATCTCCGATTAAAAAAAAAATCCCATTGACTTGCATTGGGATCGAGATCCGGTTCGAATGAAAAATGATCGGAAATCGGATTTTAAAATCGATCCTGAAAAGTCAAGATCGGCTCAACCCTAGTGTTCACAAATAACAGCTACATACTAGATTTCCAGCTAGAGGACACTTTGTATTCTATCCTGGGCACCATCCACCATCTTCTGCAGCTCCCAGGTCACAGATAAGGCAACATCATCACACGTTGAAAGTATACAAGATGGCAGTCTAGGGTCAAAGGGTGATGATGTTGAAGGCCCTCAGCTGTGAACTTGAGGCTAGAGAATGACAGATGACCTGGGATAGAGGCCAAATTGTTGGAGGATATTGCAGCAGAGCCCAGTAAAGGTGAGAAAATGTTTTTGCTTTATTTTTACACTCCTTTACTGTACCCTAAAATGGACAACAGACATGATAGTTCGGTGCCATTTTGTTGCATTCGTCCAAGGCGAATCCCAAAAATTCCTAACAAACCCAACTCATTACGAACTGGTTCACACAAGCAATATTTGTTACTGCTCCCAATTCCCAAAAAGAGATGAGGATTCTGAATGACGACTGCCACTCTGTAGTATGGTATAGGTAGGTAGTGTATATACCATATGAAAATGGGTTTATAGGGGGGAAAAAGCTACGTGCGGAGTTCCCCACCAATCTAAAGTCAATGGTCCATCGTAAAGATAGGCCATCCATTTGGAACAGCTGAATAATCCCTTTAAGGAAACTTCAAGTAGAGTAAATTTGCAATGTATAAAAGATATAATAGCTAAGTGATATAAAGTAGAACATCCAGGGCTTGAAACATCAAAAGGAAGATGAAATATAGGAAAATGATGTTGTGATTTCATAAAATTGTAGCCTTGTAAAATAGAAACAAAGTAACCAGAACAGCACAATGATTTTCCTATGACAGAATTGTAACAATGAAGTCAGTATTGTGGAACCAATGTCAGCGTACATCATAACAAAGCCCTCGTACAATACGTTGTGTTCTATTTATGTGGCTCTGAGCAAGTAGAAGAAATAATTAGAAGTATACTGAATCATATCAATCATGGAAAGTCTGCCAAAAGCAATATATGAAACCAAGGACTGAATGAAAACATTCATTTATGCATTAAATGTGATGAATCATGCATGAATATATTATTTTGTGATAACTCATTTGCTGTGTAATTTACACATAATACTAAACATAATGCAAAAATGTAACATTGATAAAATGCATATGGCGAGCGAGCGGAGGGAAATTAGGAAAGGAGGTTTTACGAGTTACAGTTAGACTTCAGATGCAATTTCACAGTAACGAAATAGAGTTCCAGGGTCATCTAACTTTCCACAACTGGTAATTCATACACTCTGGTATCATAAATGGAGATGATGTCACCTGTCCTCTTGGATAGACTTGTCCGGGGATGTGTGCCACCATATAAGCATCACAAATGATCCTAAAGTACAAAGGCATAACCATAACCTCTTGAGCACCAATGCAAAATCTGTAATGGGGCCCCATGTGTCGTATGCCATTTAGAATAGTGCTATACTTTATGTGGCAGAGCAATCCTTGGGGCCCCCTCTGAGTCCAGGGCCCAATAGTGACTGCTACCAGTGTCAATGTGTGTTTTAGGGTCAGTTCACACGTGAACTGCCCGCGCGGGTTTTGACACCGAGAGAGATGCGGTGAGCCGCGTCTCTCTCTTGTCAAAACCCGCCTGCCGCGACCATCGCGGTCGCAGCTTTTCCCTCCGCTGTTGGCTCAAATGAATGAGCCAACATAGGAGGGAGCTGCCGGGGGCGGAAGCCGCGAAATCCGCTGTCAAAATCCGCCCCTTTGCCTACGTGTGAACTAGCCCTTAGGATAGCAGATGCAGTTCATAGCCAAATTGAGAACCAGTACTAGATACATCGAAAAATGGTCCACACAGCGCCATTTGTTCGACACCCCCTGGGCCGCACCAACTCCAAGACCACAATGGTGTTCACCAGAGCCCCAGATGGTGGGGATGGACTTGGCTGCATTGCTGGATGGAGCGGCACAGGTCGGGAAACGCTAAACATACAGCGCACCACTATTCACGGTAAACCAGACACTGAGATCTCTTACCAGCAGATGTTTCGGGTTGCAATGTAGGTCCAGAGATCCAGAAGGCTGTGGTGGGTGGTCAACAGGTGAGAGCAGAGAGTAAATCATAGCCGTATGGTCGGGGTTGTCAACAAGAGGGTGACGCAATACAGTGGGAAATCCAATGGGAATGTCAGGCAGGCCAAGTCAGTAACAGGAGCAGTAGCAAGGTAAAAAAACGTGGTCACGAAACAGAGGTCTAGAGGCAAGCCAGGGTAACAGAAACAGGCACAGTACGAAATCAGGAGGCAAAGGCAGGGTCAGAGGTCAGGCAAGGGGTCAGAATAAAGGCAATCAGATACAGAAGAAGTGCTTAATACCAGGTACAACTGAATAACCAGTGGTGGTCTGGAGCCAGAGCTCTCCTTAAATAGGCTCTGGCCCGCCATCAGGCCTGAACCAGAAGTCCCCCGTCCAGCTCAGGAAGAGACCGGCAACCCCTGCAAACCGCCGCGGAGGTCCTGGCCTGCCTCCCAAGACATGGAAGCAATGGGACTTGGGAGTGCAGTGAGGAGAAGGCTGGCAGCCCCAGTCCTACACATAACATTGTGGCTAGAGACAGCAAACCAGTGTGTGATAAACTGAGTTTGTAACAAATTGTGTAAAATAGTTGGCCTTTACCATCAATGATCATGTATTACACAGGGGAGACCCAGCAATGCCCACAATCAGTGCCCGCATAACCAAGGCACCATATTGGGGTGATTGCAAACCCCTGGAACAAAATCAGGGGACTTCAGTCCTTTACCATGACAGCCAGGAGCCTATTGAAGGCTCCCAGGCTTTACAATTACACAGTGGAACACCATGAAAGCAAAGCCTGTAAGAAAGTCACACAAGTTTTTCTCAATTTCCACCCCATTCTGATTATTTTTTTTCCTAATTACAGTACATCACATAGAATATTAAACTGTACCAAGTACAATTTGTCCCGCAAAAATTTCATACAGCTCTGTGGGATTTTAAAAGAAACTTTGGGCATTTGGAAGGCAGGAAGTAAAAAACGAAAATCAAAAAATGACTTCAGCACAGAGGCATAGCTAGTAGGAGAGCAGAGGGGGCAATGTCCTGGCCCACTGAGAAGGTAGGGGCCCACTAAGGTTGATCAATGACAATTTCGAGGATGTTCAGCGCTGAGCAAATCACCAGCACTTACTTTCCCTGCTCAGCCTCACTTGTTACTCACTGACTAAGGTTGAGCAGGGAAAGGTCCATGCAGATAGTTACAGCAGAGCATGGGCATGTGATGCTCCGCCCCCTCCCCATAAGCTCCACCCGCTGGTCCCTGCCTGTGCTCCATGTGCTGATACTTAAGAAGCAGCTACAGGTCATTCTGTGTCCTCCACATCAGGTCCTTCTAGGCCAGGTGGCAGCTTCACATGTGGTCAGTACTAAGTTTAATAGGGATTCTAGTCCCTATGCAGTGCACTGTTACAGGAGGAATTTAGTTCTGAAGATATTTGATACTGATGACCTCTCCATAGGAGAGATCAGGTGAGAGTCCCAAAACTGAACCCCTGCATGTCCGACTTTGAGTCCGGTTAAAAAAAACGATTTCGCCATGGAGAGGCACAAGACGCACACGAGCGGTCACTTTGCAAACCCATTCAAGCGAATGGGTTTGAAAACTGACTGCCGGGTTTCCGTCCCCTGCTCAGTTTCTCGGGCCGAAGACGGAAACCTGTAAAGCGGAGATCGGGCGCAGGTGTGAACGCGTCCTTAGCATCAGTTAGTGTCTGTTTTTTTTGTTTTGTTTCTGATTTTTGAGCATGCACAGAAAACAACGGACACAAAGTAACATATAGTAACTATGTATTATAACTAGAGATGAGCGAGTAGTACTCCATCGAGTAGGTATTAGATATAATACTATGGTATTCGAAATACTCGTACTTGATCGAGTACCACTCACTATTCGAATGTAAAAGTTCGATGCAGAACCAGCATTGATTGGCCGAATGCTATACAGTTGGCCAACCAACGCCGGTTCTTCTCCTACCTTTAGAAGTCTTCTCCGTGCAGCTTCCCCGCGGCATCTTCCGGCTCTTCATTCACTCTGCAAGGCATCGGGCCTGGGCAGAGCCGACTGTGCATGTCCGTTTGTAGTGCGGGCATGCGCAGTCGGCTCTGCCCAGGCCCAATGCTTAGCAGAGTGAATTCAGAGCCGGAAGATGCCGCAGGGACGCTGCAAGGAGAAGACTTCTTGGAGGATCCAGCCCGACCCTCACTCGTGGACTTGGTAAGTACAGTATAATTTGATCAAATGTTGCCTACCCCTGAAATGAGCATTTTCCCCCCATAGACTGTAATAGGGCTCGATATTCGATTCGAGTAGTCGAATATTGAGGGGCTACTCAAAACAAATATCGAACCTCGAACATTTTACTGTTCGCTCATCTCTAATTATAACTACTGTGGTTAAGATGTGCCTCTGAAGTTGTCAACCTACACTGGGGGGCCTACCGGGTTGGGGGCCCACTCAGATGTGCTGAGACCCTGTCTACGCCTCTACTTCAGCAGGAAGGGGTTAAGGACCCGTTCACAAACTTACTCCAGGCAGAAGAGCCACAAAATGCTGATGCTACTCAATAACCTGTTACAACATTTCAGAGAAAGTTTGTCATAAATCTCGATACAGTATTTAACGTTCTATGGAAAATTAATTAAAAAGTTGAGTAGACGTTTAGACCTGTAAGTGTTTTGTCCACAGAGTGAACGTAAAGGTTTGTATAAATGTTTGTTCACAGAATGTACTTCATCAACATAATAGCCTTGGCCCATTGCCATCTACAATAGAGAGGCCTAGGTGCTGAACATTATGTTCCTCATTATTTAATCTCGAAATGAAATTCTTCTAAATTTATCAGAAGCAATAAAAAAAGTCTGATCCTCCCATTAAATATTCATAGACGGAAAAAAAAAGCAATAAACCAGACGATGTTGAAGTTGAAATTTTCTGAATTTTTTTTAAATTTTTTTTGTTTCAAAAAGTAACAGCCGGAGTTGAAACAAAAAGTTAATGAACTCGTAACAACTTGTTTTAATGGCCATCACTTTATTGGACGACATTATTCCTTTCGACTAAAAAAGTTGTTAAGGCGAAGACAAGAAGAAAATTTCTGTAGCCGTCCGGGTAATATTTTAGCTTGGATTCTAGGCTTGTTATAGCAACCTCTATTACGCCATGTGATTCAGAGCGGACTTGATTTGTGGTATGTTATGACTATAATATTCCTTCGGAACAGGTGCTCTAATTGTTCAGACTTTCCGTAGCGGAAGGAAAAAAAAAGTAATTAAAAAAAAGATTTGTTGGGAAATTTAACATCGGTGAAAAAAGAAATGACAATTCTAAGGCTTTGTGATTCTGTGAATAAGGTTGGAGGAAAATGGATTAAAGTGAATTTTTCTAAAAACTTCCCCGAGGTCCACCGTCTTGAAGAAACTCACATCACTCCAGTAATGTCTATACAATGTACAGACATACTGGGGGTAGTTCTTACGAGAATGGCAATGAATGATTGGTAATAGAGATGGGTGAACCTCAAGAGATTTGTTTGGTAAATATTCGGGAGGTTCGGTCCTCCAGTTGATTTTTAGCCAAACTTGTTCAGACCCCAAGGTATAATAAATGGGGAACAAGACGAGGTGAGTAAAAATAGCAAACTGTTATACTTACTTGGTATAATCTATTCTGGGCATTCTTGTGGAATCCGTTGGTTCTCCGGCATACCCTTCCAGCCTCTTTTGGCCTCTGGTGGAAGCCCCACACCCCTGGGTTACTGCTGAAGCCAGTGAGTTAGTCCTGTGGGGAGAGCCTATGTCTTGACACTTTGACCCCATATCATAATACTAGCTGAGGCCCAAACACAGTGACCCCAGGACACATGAAGTCATCCATAGACTAGAAGAGGCCTGAAGAGGTTGCCATTAGGCCAGTAAAAGGCTGACTGCTGGCTTCAGTCCTTGCCGATTTTCGTTGTTACCAGCTCGGATTTTTTTTTTTTTTAATGTAGATTGTGAGCCCTACATATATATATATTTTTTTTCCTATCAGTATGTCTTTTGCGGAATATAGGATGGAGATCCATGCAAACACGGGGAGAACATACAAACTCCTTGCAGATGGTTTTTTGCCCTTGGTGGGATTTGAACACCAGGACTCCAGCGCTGCAAGGCTGCAGTGCTAACCACTGAGCCACTGTGTGGCCCCTCCAGCTAGGATTCTTGGCCCAGTTTAGTAGGAGAGTTTAGATGGTTTCAGGAGCTGAATTGGAAGGGGTGTGAGTTTTGTTCTGAGTGAGTGTCTGTTTTAACCCTCAACATTTCTACTCAACCCCTGTCCTGCATTTCTTGCTGCCTGTCACTGTTTGGTATTAGTGAGTTTCTGTTTAGGGTTTCAGGTTTATTTTGCCCCTGTCCTGTGATACCCTTTCCTCACTACTCCACTCTTCCTCTCCTTAGTTCCTGTTGTGTGTTTGTGGTTGTGCTGCACCTGTAAGCTCTCCAGCATGTCCCGTCCTAGTTAATACTGTTTGCAGCTGCACTTATTCTTCCGTTAGAGGTGACCGCCTTGAGTATCCCAGTCCCTAGCCTCTTTCAGCTCTCACTCCACCTGTCTGTTAGGTCTTCACGTTTAGAGAGCCCTTAGTTGTCGTGGTCAAGCTTAGCTCGGGTACAGCTGACCAACACCCTCAGCCAGGGCCTAGTCAGTCGTCGTAGCGCTAGGGACAGCTTACCTTCCTCATTTCCCTAAGGGTGGCCGCAAAATCACGGGCGCAACATAACGCGGCGTATACGCTCCTAACTCCCATTGAAATCAATGGGATCATTTTGAGCACGTAATCTGCCGGCACGTGTATACGTGCCAGATTGCGCTCCACGTTACATCGTGTGAACATGGCTCTGTCTACTGTGTAATGGCCGGGGCCATGCTATTACAGCTCAGTGCCCAATCACATCCATACATTGCACAGATCTCACCTGATCAGTGGGGGTGTCGGGTGCCTGACCCCCATTAATCTCATACTGATGACCTGTTCTAAGGATAGGTCACCAAAATGTAATCTTGAACAACCCCATTAAGGTCCCCTCTACCAATAATAACATTTTAGGAGTAAATAAAGGCATTCTATTCATGTCCTATAAGAACTAGCAGCACGATCCCATTTCCAATACAGAACAAAATTGCGCTATCAATTGCCTGCATTAAACAATTTTATGGTGTTATTAATATATATGTTGTTAGCTTCGTCTCTTCCACGCGTGCAAAACTGCTATTGAAATATTTATTCTGGCTTTTATTAGAGACCGACTATTGTTTCTGAGAAGTTGAGGCGAGCGCAGCAAACACTACAGCACCGATAGATAATATAACATAGAGCGTCCCTTTTATAGCCATATCCATTATATCACAGCTTCTCTCCACATTGCATTATCGTTATTCTCTGCCTTCTCTTTTTAGGCTTATACATCCTGGTAATGTGTCTGTGCACAGATGTAACACGGCGCACGGCATCATCACAATGAGAAAATGTCTTTCAAATATGTAAAACCTGCAATGTGGCAAAGTTGTTACCGCGATCAATAATGTAGCCAAAGTCTACACTGCCTACATGGGGATTTCTTACAGAATTGTATTCACAGTTATTTCCTGAAATCCAAATGGAATAGAAAACTGAAAAATCTATCTATCTATCTATCTATCTATCTATCTATCTATCTATCTATCTATCTATCTATCTATCTACCAACCATCTATCTCCTACCCATCTCCTTCTATCTATCTATCTATCTATCTATCTATCTATCTATCTATCTATCTATCTATCTATCTATCTATCTATCTATCTATCTACCAACCATCTATCTCCTACCCATCTCCTTCTATCTATCTATCTATCTATCTATCTATCTATCTATCTATCTATCTATCTATCTATCTATCTATCTATCTATCTCTCTCATACCTATCTCCTTCTATCTACTATCTATCTATCTCCGATCGATCTATCTATCTATCTATCTATCTATCTATCTATCTATCTATCTATCTATCTATCTATTACAGAAAAATCAGCATCCCTTTGCTCACAGTACCAGGACATATAAAATGGAGATCAAATTGTATTACTTTTATTATTTAGTTTCTACACATGTAAATGATAGGTTCTTCGTACAGTAAGTGACCCGTTTGCCCTGACAAGGCGACCTAATTCAGATGGGATCTTATACTAAATAAACATACCTCCCTTGGACCCAGACCAGGAATACAGGACAAGTAGGATCCAGAGCTGTACTCCACTCCTAAATGGAATAAGACAGATCAGAACCTGAAAGGCATTCTGTATTCCAATTAAATAGACTTGTACCATTGAGTGCTAAGCCCAATTGTGCTGGGTGGCTCCCCTTGTGGGCACTGTGTTTCAGTGAATGTGGTTTCCATGTGTCTCTGGACCCAGTAGAGTAAGGACCCAATATACAGAGGTTACTATGAAGTAGCTAGTGGGCTTCTAGACCTTGATCAATGTGTATATTAAGAATCTCATGGGCAAAACATACAGACATGCACATCAGGAACATGCATACACACCTGAAGGAACATACGTGAACATACACATTCAGACATCCATATGTATGCACAGGCAAGTACATACTAGCACATGGATGCACATACACATTCAGACATCCATATGTATGCACAGGCAGGCACATACAAGCACAAGTTTTCACATACACATTCAGACATCCATATGTATGCACAGGCAGGCACATACAAGTACATGGATGCACATACACATTCAGACATCCACATGTATGTACAGGCAGGCACACATGCACATACAGGAACATGTATACACACATACACATTCAGACATCCACTTTTAGGTATATGCAGGCACACACAGATACATATACACACTTATATACCAGTTTGTTAGTTACACCCTCAGTTGTCCAGACTTGCAAGGTCTTTAGGCATATGAATGGAGCCTCCTGCTGCTTCGGCTGATGTATCCGCTTCTGTCCTATGACTTATATCATAGAGTAGAGCCTGTTACATTATGCCCTCTTTAGTAAGGGAGGTTCAACGTACTTTTGAGTGCACTGCTCTTATCGAGTCAGGTGACACGAGCTGAAAAGTCAACTGCTTTACATCAGCTTTGGGCCCCCTTGGGCAATTGTCCAGTGTGCCCTCCCCTAATGCCAGCCCTGGAGCAATGTATGGAACGTGTGGTTCAAGTCTGTTTTTTTTTCATTCCAAAATATTCTATGACTTTGTGATACAATATCACAAAACAGTATTATCTTGAAATGCTAACTCTCTTGCGATAGATATAAAGAGACATTTCTAGCCAAGAGGAAAAATAAGGGAGGACACATCTGTAATTGCAACAAAAAGAAACCTAGTTTTCATCAATGTGCGAGTGTCGTATGGCTCATATGGTTTCAACAATGGGAGTGCTTTGAGGAGATCCCAGTGGTGCTCGGCAATGAAGAGCCGTCCATAAGTAAACCACAAGCACAGGGAGAATGATGGCATTGTCAGGTGTCTTTCTTTATCCTGTATTGAAATGACATTATAGCAGGTAAATAGTGTGTGCCCTCAGACATCAGCTCTTATGTGTGATGAATGGCTGCTCAAGACTGGATGTGAAACAGCTGATGCCTGAGACTAGATGCTATTTACCTGCTATAATGCAATCTCAATACAGGATAAAGGGCCTGGTGAATGCGTCTATATTCTCTGCACTTACACTATATCCCCAGAGAACAAAGGATTGGCGTATTGATCCTTCTCTTCCCCAACATCTGCGATCTGGAGAAACTCAGGCACCCCGATATATGTACAAAATTACAAAAAATAACATCCGGGGTTATGTGAATCAGTATCAGCACCTGAGAAGTTCTTTTTATTTCTGTTCTGAGCAATGGAATGGTTGTCCCATAAGAAGAATATGGGAGCCATATCATTGCTATAGCAGCCTGGAACCTTCTGAAGACTCCCAGGTTTGCCATAGAAGCATTGCTATTGACCTCTGTGGTAGGACTCAACAGTAACGTAATGATTTTCCCATAGACTGCAAAACTGTAGTGTTGCAGTGTTTGGTATCAGCAATTTAATGATTGTGCAAGAAACTGTTAAAAAAGTTTAATAACATTAAAAAAGTTTTAAAAAAATGAAAATCAACCTCCCTTTCCCTAAATCGCATATAAAAATAAACATAAGCACACTACTTATTCCCATGTCCGTTAACCTGTACTATTAACCCCTTCCCGACATCCGCCGTAACAGTATGATAGATGCCAGGTGTTTTATACAGCAGAGACCCATCACTAAAGCCCAAGATCAGTGCCCGCAGTGATCGCAGGCATTAACCCCTCCGACTCATCTGTCAAAGTTGACACAAGGGCACCACCATTTTGCTGGGGATTGCCAGCACCCGGAGCAAGCACTCTGGGGCTAGCGTCCCATTAATATGACAGCCGGGAGCCTTGTAAAGGCTCTCAGGTTGTCTTTAGTATCTTTCTATTGTAGGCTACTCGATGCAGCTTGCAATAGAAATGCTGTGTTTTTGCAATGCACTGCAATGCATTTGCATTGTATATGTGACCAGACCTCCTGGGGTTCAAGACCCATGGGGGGGGGGGGGTCTAATAAATGCCACAAAAAAATAAAAATAAAAGAAAATTAAAAAAAATAATAATAAAAGTTCGAATCACCCCCCTTTGCTAGAACACATATAAAAGTACTTAAATACTGTGAAAGGAACACACAATAGGTATCCCTGGGTCTGAAAACACCCAGTCTACAAATCTATAAAAATATTTTTCCCATATAGTACACTTTGTAGCAGAAAAAAAATCAAAAGTGCCAAACTGCCATTTTTTCACTGTTTTGTCTCTGATAAAAATTTGAATAAAAAGTGATCGAACCAATAGAAGTTCTCCATAATGGTATAACTAAAAAGTACACCCGACCTCGCATAAAAATATGCCTTATGCATCCCCATACACAGAAGTATAAAAAAGTTACGGGTGTCAGAATATGGCGACTTTTCGAAAAAAAAACATTTTGCACAGTTTTGGATTATTGTAAAGTGGTTAAAATGTAAATAAAACCATATAAATTAGGTATCCCTGGAATCGTACCGAAACACAGAATACAGGGGACATGTCATTTTGGCTGCACAGTGAACGCCGTAAAAACAAAGTCCGTGAGAAACTTGCACACATGCAGTTTTTTTTCCAAATCCACCCCATTCTGAATTTTTTTTCCACTTTCCCAGTACATTGTATGGAATATTAAATGGTGTCATTAGAAAATACAATTTCTCCAATAAAAAACAAGCCATGGTATGGATCTGTGAATTGAAATTGGCTCTTGGAAGGAAAGGAGTCATGACTATGAAAACTGTAGGGGTTAATAGAATCCATTGACGTATTGTATCAGAATCCATTTCTATTATTAGATCGGTTCATTATTCTATTATTTGTCGTGTTGCTTTTGTACGACCTCACTTGCGAGAATAAACATGTTCTAATATTCTTAGCACACCGATCTAGAAATATAAGGTTAGTCATTTTCCATTCATAAGGTCAGTTTTTGGTGAATATTTCCATTCATAGACCGGCATCGTTCAGTCTAACGAAGTGTTACTTACTGGAAAATAATGTTGTCACAAAGGAATTAATGGCTGTACTTATTCTGCTTATGTCTGACCATGCTAGGTGGCATGAAGACAAAGAAGGGCATTCACACAGGCTTAGAAGATGGAGGGGAAAAAAACAGTCTCTTAACCCACCTGGGTTGGGAAAGCAGTTAATGTTGGAAACTGCAGGTTATATCAGAATTTAATTGCCGGTATCCACTTGCCAAGTGCTACAATAAACTGTGACAAGTTGGCCAGGAGATAAGTTGGCGGCCGTGGGTTGTATTTTAGATATAATTGTTCTAGTCATTTTACCTATTTAATGGTTTTGTAATGATCACTAATATAATACCGTGACCAACGCATAAAAAACGGTGCGTAGGGTTACACTGAGAATGTAGCGTTGTGTCCTTCCTTACCATATCCAAGATGAGTCCAGTGACATCATCAGCTTTGATTTTTGCACCTCCCTCTGGGTCTCCTATGGGTATCATAATTTCCGATCTGGCTCGCTGGTGACAAAAGCCAAAAGTTTTCGATCTGAATCAGTTTACCCATCTCTGGTCAGGAGTTGTTTATGTCCCATGAGTCTGTATATGGCCACCCAGTGGTTGTGATGGGAGTCACGGCCCGTCAAGGATCTCGTTAGCATGCCAAGAATATATATTAAATTTGCATTTCATATTACAGGTTGACGGTCCTATAACGCAATTGATCAAGTATGGCCACGCTTATTAGGAGACCTTGAAACCTCAGGAAATTTCAATTCAAGCCGAGCTCTTGTTGCGCCTGGCAGGGTGCAAAATAAGAATATTGATAGAGATGAGCGAACAGTAAAATGTTCGAGGTTCGATATTCGTTTTGAGTAGCCCTTCAATATTCGACTACTCGAATCGAATATCGAACCCTATTATAGTCTATGGGGGGGAAAATGCTCGTTTCAGGGGTAGGCAACGTTTGATCAAATTATACTTACCAAGTCCACGAGTGAGGGTCGGGCTGGATCCTCCGAGAAGTCTTCTCCTTGCAGCGTCCCCACAGCATCTTCCAGCTCTTCATTCACTCTGCCAGGCATCGGGCCTGGGCAGAGCCGACTGCGCATGCCCGCACTACAAGCGGACATGAGCAGTCGGTTCTGCCCAGGCCCGATGCCTGGCAGAGTGAATGAAGAGCCGGAAGACGCCGCGGGGAAGCTGCACGGAGAAGACTTCTAAAGGTAGGAGAAGAACCAGCGTTGATTGGCCGACTGTATAGCATTTGGCCAATCAATGCTGGTTCTGCATCGAACTTTTACATTCGAACAGCGAGTGGTACTCGATCGAGTACGAGTATTTCGAATACCGTAGTATTCGATTGAATACCTACTCGATCGAATACTACTCGCTCATCTCTAAATATTGACCGAGTATAATAGGCAGCGTCCACCGGCGATGACTCTTGGGTCGGAATATATGATGCAAAATATAATGGGGAAGAATTTATTCAATTCCTATGTATTTTTTAATTGTATTTTGGAATTAGATCTGATGAAGGAGTGGCACTCATAGAGTACCAAAAATACCCCGAAACGCGTCATCTTTTACAATAAATCTTCTCTTGTCTACATATCCGTGTATCGATATTTGTCTACACCGAGGGAGCGCGGGGCTGGTTTATATATTGAGGAATTCTTTCCCCATTATATTTTGTATCATATTACAGGTTGACGTAGTAATGTAATAAAAGTCAGAGGATTTTACAATGAACAGCGATACATTAATATTGCAGTATAATATATGAGCGATCAGACCTCCGAGGGTTCAAAATAAAAGTAACTTTATAAGTAAATAAACATATATATAAAAGTTTAGAACAACCTCATAAAATTCTCACCAGATGTCGGTAACAATCTATTGAATCCACACAGGCAAAGACATCAGCCCAGAGATGTCCATAAATTATGTGTAATAATAAGAAATAACGGAGGGAAAAGTATCGACCTCGCTTATAGAAATGTATTCAATACTTTGCCTTTGTTGGTGATGAAGCTTCAAGATGCCTCATGCATGGAAAAACTAGTGGCCGCCATTGCTCAGGTGTGATTTTGGCTCATTCTTCTACACAAATGCTCTCTGGTTGCTGGAATTTATTCTTTTTAATTTGTTTTTAGAGTTAATAAACTGATAAAAACCAGTCCATGGTCATGTGATATACAGTCCATGGTCATGTGATATACAGTCCATGGTAATGTGATATACAGTCCATGGTCATGTGATATACAGTCCATGGTCATGTGATGGACACACGGGTACACAGCTCATTCCAGTCACAGCACAGTAATCAGATGACCTGGTAATGACCTGTGCACCTGTATGCTTATCACATGACCATGGAGTGTACATCACATGATCGTGGACTATATATCACATGACCAAGGACTGATTTTATTATACACTGGTAATATTCAGAATGAATGACAGCAAGCAGAGATCCAGAAAACCGTGAGGAATTGATTCAGAAAAAACATTGGAAAATTGTATGTGACTCTGAGACCATTCAGCGGCTTCAGTGGAAGGGATCCGAAACATCACAACAAGAGATGAGCGAGTAGTGAAATATTCAAGATTCAATATTCATTTCGAGTAGAGCCTCAATATTCGATTACTTGATCGAATATTGAATCCCATTACAGTCTATGGGAAAAAATGCTAAAACCGCTATTCGACTAAAGGAGAGTCACCAAGTCCACGAGTAGCAGGAGGAGAGTGTTTAGGAGGAGCGCTGTGCAGTTAAAGCACACAGACCCCATAGACTATAACGGGTCTGTGCGCTTTAACTGCACAGCGCTTGTATTCCGTTCTGGGGGATCCTCCTGCGGACTCCTTCTGGACGGGAGGCAAGCGCTAATGTGAACTTACTGCTCCTGCAGAACCAGCATTGATTGGCCGAATTCTATACACTGTATAGCATTTGGCCAATCAATGCTGGTTCTGCAGCAGGCTCCTCTTTGCTAGTCAGGAGAGCTGGCAGCTTGCGGTTATGCGGGATCTGACTTTTTCTCATAGGAATGCATTGACCAGCATTGATTGACTGAATGCTATACAGTGTACAGCATTTGGCCTATCAACGCTGGTTCTGCCGGAGGCTCATCTGTGATGAGGCGGAGTCTAAGATCGGACCACAGCAGTCTCCTGCAAAGAAGAGCTTGCTGCAGAACCAGCATTGATTTGCCATGTATAGCATTCGGCCAATCAACACTGGTTCTGAATCGAATCTTTACTGCGAATAGGAGTGGTATTTGATCGAGTACGAGTATTTCAAACACTGTAGTATTCCGAATACCGTAGTGTTCTATTGAATACCTACTCGATCGAATACTACTTGCTCATCTCTAATCACAACCATTGAGGAGCTTCACCAGCAAGACCAGCAGGACCGGACCATACTGGTAAACCATCGGAGCAGGTTAGTATGATTTTTAATAATGTGGTCACCTTCCTGGCTTTTTTCCAATTTTTTTTTCCAGACAACCTTTTTAAATTTTTACTATTTTCCAATTTTTTTAAAAAAATCTTTTACAGTACAGTCTATTTTTTTTAATTTCAGTAGTAGACCCCCAAAATAAACTCATAATAGATACTATAAGGCGTACTAATCTTCTCTGCATGTCTCAGTAAACATTAGTCAAAGAAAGATATGTGCAAATTTTTTATTTTGATATCATTTAATAAGGAGAGATTTGATATAAATGACTTATTAATTAACTTTAATAAAATTCAATTTAAAATTAGATTTTTATAAAATTGCCTTTACAAATCTAATTATCTAGTAATGTGTATGTTGAACAGACAGGTTAGTCAATTCATATTTATACATATGCTGCTAAAATTGTCGTTTTATAATTATGCATCCGCTTAACATATTAGTAGGAAATAATTATTATTAATAAAATCGGAAATAAGATTTTCTTCTTAGCCTATCCATAGAATAGTCTATAAAAATCAGATTATTGGGGGCTGACAGCTTTCCCCTGAATGGATCTGCTATTGGGGAATGCATTTGATCCCTGTACTATACAGTGGACCGAGCTGGAAGATGATGACTCAATATACTGTATAGACATTTTGAAGCTGCTTACAGTACATTGTGGTCCGTATATGGGGCTCACAATCTACTTTAAAAAAAAAAAAAATTACAAAAAATTCCACAGCAGAAAATCTGCTGTACTCAAGCATTTTTGAAATTCATAGCACGTCAGCTTGGTATGTGGAGCCTTAGCCTTAAATATGTTTTCCCATGACCATCTTTAAATGTGTAGACCAGGGGTGCTCACACTTTTTCAGCGTTTGAGCTACTTAATTAGCTGCCGAAGGCAAAATATCTACTTCCCAACTTGTGGGCGGGGCCGGGGCTGGCCTGTGGGTGGGGCCAGGGCTGGCCTGTGGGCGGGGTGTGTCTGTGGGTGGGGTCAGGCGGAGCGTGAGAGCAGGAGACAGCGGCGTTCTGTGGCCGCCCAGGAATCCCCGATATCTGCTTGTTCACAGTGCAGGCTGAGAGTTATCTCTGGACACTGGCAGGCTAGGGCTATGGCAGCCCCGCCTGCCAGTGTCCGGAGATGACTCTCAGCCTGCGCTGTGAACAAGCGGCACCCCGGCTCCCTCCATCCCTAAGAGCGGCCTGCAAGTGTCGGGAGTGCCTGTTCACAGCGCAGGCTGAGAGTCGACTCTCAGCCTGCACTGTGAATAAGCAGACACCGGGGATCCCTGGCTGCATCCCGCAATCGACCTATACGTCCTTTGCGATCGACCAGTAGATCGCGATCGACGTATTGGGCATCCCTGGTGTAGACAATTAAGAGTTAAACATTTTTGCAAATATAAGTAATTAAAAATGTTGCAGAATTTTGAAGAAGTTTTCTAACTATCTCAGTGGTGACATCTTTTATTTTGATCAGTTGCCAATGGGTATGACCAAGAACTTTGTATGGTTTGGGACTTGTCAGAAACCCAGCCATCATGTCCTTTATTGTTGACAAGTTATCAGTAGGGACACTACATGTATGAGAAGATAACCCGACCACAAAAAGGGCATCATGGCTGGTTATCAGGAGGACACTACATGTATGAGAAGATAACCCGACCACAATAAGGACATCACTTTTAATTGTCTATAAATTTAAATACAGTTATATTCACGTGAAAACCTGTAATGTCACTATCTAGTTCTATCTGCCAATAAATTATCAATATTGTAATGATAATAATTAATGACTCTGCTGATTATGGCTCAGTCTACACAGCAAAGGAAAAGGCAAAGCATATCTATTTTTTTTTTAGAAAAACTGGAATATTTATATATATATATATATATATATATATATATATATATATATATATATCCACCACTTATTTTTAGATATTTTTTTGCAAACAATTAATTTCTGTTTAAAAATTTAGTAAAAAAAAAAATCATATATATATATATTACATCATGTGATTGTATACTACAGTGCTGACATTTTCCAAATGGGTTAACGTTTAGTTGATGTCATGGTGCTAAAATAAATGGTTGCACATGGGCAATATTAATTTCTGAAATTATAATATATTGTGACTCCAAATACAAAGAGAACCATTATAAGTTGTAGGCAGACTTTAACCAGTAACCGTATAAAACCAGTTACTCATGGCCAATTGGCTTATATGTTATACGTACAGCTGGTGAGCTGAGCTTGAGCAGGCACAATGAGCGCACTGTTCGAGCCAGAGGTACATGTAATGCAGTCATTTCACATAGTAAAAATACATAGATTTTGCACTAACTCAATCACGTTTTCATGGCGTGAGTTACTTTGTGTCCTTAATTCAAGGGCAAAATGCAGATGGGAAAATGTAACACGTAAAGAAATACAATAGATGTGTGTTGAATTGAATTGATGTTCTCGGCTGTTGGGTTTTATAGCACAGTCAATGGAAATATTGGTCCTTAATTGAAGTCTATAATTGTATTTAAAATGGTGTCCTTCATCTTTGTATATGCACTTATAAGAGGCGCTTAATGTTCTCGTGCTATGTCCACATGTGTGTTAGAGGATCCATCTCATATTCCATCAATATAACCCTTCTTGTACAATCATAGACACCTAGGAGGACCCTATTATATGTTACTGGGGTCCGTTGTGCCCTAGATCCAGCGGATCATTTTGGTTTCTGCTACAAATAGAGGTTAAAAAAGACCTAAAGAGGACCCCCCCAAATGACACTTAAATAGGTGTGACTCTACTGATTCTACTGATTGTAGTTAGAATTTCTTCTCTAGCCCCCACCATTCCAGAGCAATCAGTATTCTTAGTTTTGGTGCCTAGTATGATAATGAGGCTCTGTAGTGTCAAAAGGGCAGGGTCAAGAAGGAGCAGCCCAGAGTATAGCATTACACCCCCTTGGCTGCTCTGGTCTAAGACCACCCACTTGACAATAGTGAGACTAATTATAATATCAGTCACCAAAACTAACAGTACTGATTGCTAAAGATGGCCCAAACCTCAGAAGATTTGTTACAAAGTGATATTCTATTTGGTTCAGTCCAAACTAGTTAGGATAGAACCAGAAGGGAAATTATTATTCCTGGCGGACTCCTCAGACTCCGGAGTATAATAGATGGAGGCCCATATGGGAGGTGATAATAAAAAAAATTATACTCATCATCTGTTACATCTTTTTGAACCTCCTCGTGTTGTCTGGTACTCTTCTGTGGCATCATGCTCCCTGTGATTGGGCCATGTATGTTGCGGCTACCATTTTAGTTAGGTTGATTTAAATACCAAATTGTTTGGTTTGGGAATATTTGGGTCGAATCAGGTTCATTGCAAACTGATACGTCCATCTCTACTGATCGCTCAGGATGGGTGGGGATTACAAAAAAGTTCAGATGCAATAAGTGGAGCAGCTACTATTAGTCAATGCTAAGAACTGGAGTTGTGGTGGTGTTGAAAGACCCTCTTTAACTTATGCTGGGTTCACACCAGCGTTCAGCCAGCAGAAGACGGAAACCTGACAGACTGTGTCTGGCCGTGAGTGTTTTATGCTCTCCATGGCGAAACCAGTTTTTTTAAACCGGACGCAAAGTCCTGCATGTCCGATTTTGTGTCAGATTAAAAAAAAAAAAAAAAAAATGGCTTCGCCACGGAAAGCATAATACACTCAACGGTGCTCACCGCCAGACACTTTTCAAATCCATTCAAGTGAATGGGTTTGAAAAATGCTGCAGGTTTCCGTTTCCTGCCCAGTTTTGGGCAGGAAACAGAACCCTGTATAACGGAGACCGGGGCGCAGATGTGAGCGAGCCCTTAGTACTAGCAAAGTCACACCCATATGACGCTGAGTCGCACCCATATAACGCTGAGTCGCACCCATATGATGCTGAGTCGCACCCATATGACGCTGAGTCGCACCCATATAACGCTGAGTCGCACCCATATAACGCTGAGTCGCACCCATTTGACGCTGAGTCGCACCCATATGACGCTGAGTCACACCCATATGACGCTGAGTCAACCCATATGACGCTGAGTCAACCCATATGACGCTGAGTCACACCCATATGACTCTGAGTCACACCCATATGACGCTGAGTCACACCCATATGACGCTGAGTCACACCCATATGACGCTGAGTCAACCCATATGATGCTGAGTCACACCCATATGATGCTGAGTCACGCCCATATGACGCTGAGTCAACCCATATGACGCTGAGTCAACCCATATGACGCTGAGTCACACCCATATGACGCTGAGTCACACCCATATGACGCTGAGTCAACCCATATGACGCTGAGTCAACCCATATGACGCTGAGTCAACTCATATGACGCTGAGTCACACCCATATGACGCTGAGTCAACCCATATGACGCTGAGTCAACCCATATGACGCTGAGTCAACCCATATGACGCTGAGTCGCACCCATATGACGCTGAGTCGCACCCATATGACGCTGAGTCGCACCCATATGACGCTGAGTCGCACCCATATGACGCTGAGTCAACCCATATGACGCTGAGTCACACCCATATGACGCTGAGTCACACCCATATGACGCTGAGTCACACCCATATGACGCTGAGTCAACCCATATGACGCTGAGTCACACCCATATGACGCTGAGTCACACCCATATGACTCTGAGTCGCACCCATATGACTCTGAGTCGCACCCATATGACGCTGAGTCACACCCATATGACGCTGAGTCACACCCATATGACGCTGAGTCACACCCACATGACTCTGAGTCGCACCCATATGACGCTGAGTCACACCATATGACGCTGAGTCAACTCATATGACGCTGAGTCACACCCATATGACGCTGAGTCAACCCATATGACGCTGAGTCAACCCATATGACGCTGAGTCACACCCATATGATGCTGAGTCAACCCATATGACGCTGAGTCACACCCATATGACGCTGAGTCAACCCATATGACGCTGAGTCAACCCATATGATGCTGAGTCAACCCATATGACGCTGAGTCACACCCATATGACGCTGAGTCAACCCATATGATGCTGAGTCAACCCATATGACGCTGAGTCGCACCCATATGATGCTGAGTCGCACCCATATGACGCTGAGTCAACCCATATGACGCTGAGTCAACCCATATGACGCTGAGTCACACCCATATGATGCTGAGTCAACCCATATGATGCTGAGTCACACCCATATGACGCTGAGTCACACCCACATGACTCTGAGTCGCACCCATATGACGCTGAGTCACACCATATGACGCTGAGTCAACTCATATGACGCTGAGTCACACCCATATGACGCTGAGTCAACCCATATGACGCTGAGTCACACCCATATGATGCTGAGTCAACCCATATGACGCTGAGTCACACCCATATGACGCTGAGTCAACCCATATGACGCTGAGTCAACCCATATGATGCTGAGTCAACCCATATGACGCTGAGTCACACCCATATGACGCTGAGTCAACCCATATGATGCTGAGTCAACCCATATGACGCTGAGTCGCACCCATATGATGCTGAGTCGCACCCATATGACGCTGAGTCGCACCCATATGATGCTGAGTCAACCCATATGACGCTGAGTCACACCCATATGATGCTGAGTCAACCCATATGATGCTGAGTCACACCCATATAACGCTGAGTCACACCCATATGACTCTGAGTCACACCCATATGACGCTGAGTCAACCAATATGACGCTGAGTCACACCCATATGACGCTGAGTCACACCCATATGACGCTGAGTCAACCCATATGATGCTGAGTCACACCCATATAACGCTGAGTCACACCCATATGACTCTGAGTCACACCCATATGACGCTGAGTCGCACCCATATGACGCTGAGTCGCACCCATATGACGCTGAGTCGCACCCATATGACGCTGAGTTGCACCCATATGACGCTGTTTCTAGTTTAACAATTCTACACTTAGTTAGATTTTTTCCGTAGACCATTCCATCATTCCTGAACAACCAATGCCGTTAGTCTCAGTGTATATGCTAATTAGCCTCTCTGCTGTCAGGTGGGTAGTTTTTGACTATGTTCTAACCCAGATCCGCCCACCTGACAGTCAAAAGCCTTATGAGCTTATTAGGTAATGAAACTAACTGCACTGATTGCTCAGGAATGGTGGGGGCTAGAGAGAAAAAAAAATCAACTGCCCAAAAATCATCAGGGGCCAACTGAAGGATACAAAGATTTGGAATTGCTGGAGGTGATACAAGGTCCTCTTTAAGGGAGAACATATTTGTATATTGATGGTCCATCTTAAAGATAACCCATCTATCCTGGACATCACCTTTAAGCTGTTTGCAGACACCTTTGAACGTGTTTGTGTGCTTTATGTATATGATCTCCAACCTAGGCTATTGTTTTATTTTTTTTCCCGTAATATCAGGTTATACTTTCCATGCTGGCTGGAGATTTCTGGCAATAGAAAACTGACCGAATGCTAAAAATCCTGGATATGTATGAAAAATTGATTTTTCACAAAATGAAACAGTTTCAATTAGAGAATTCATAGAGAGTTGATGCAGAACCCTTATGTATTAGAGCGCAGTGTGGTTACATAGAATATCTCACAACATCCATGTATTCGTTGGATAGCTCATTGAATTTAAAGGGGTTGTCCGACTCTTTAATAGGACAGGTGAAGGGGCCATGAACTAAACAAACTTTAATCACCTGCTCCTTGACCTTCGTATTCATCAGTGGTAGTTCTGGTCTTCTGTCTACAGGTCTTCTAGTTGGTGTCAGCAGCAACGTTCCGTTTGTGCTAGGTGATCACTGCAACCAATTAAAGACTTCAGTGGTATCCTCTGCACAAATTCTGCGATGTTCTGTTTGTGAAGAGGTGACGACTGAGGCATGTGATTGGCTGCTGCAGTCACCTGGTAAAAACAACCAAAGGACCTGTAAACTGAAGACCAGTTCTGCAGATACTATTAATGAATGACCAGGGAGAGGTGAGTAAAGTGTGTTAATGTTCATGGCCCTTTAGTAGCCATATTAAATCATAAAAACAGTTAGACAACCGGAACAATTGGAACTGTGTAATGCTTTATTTCTCCTATGGTGGTGCTAGAGAGGAACTGAAGATACGGGCGCCAGGTAACTTTTTTTCTTCTTGTGGACACTAAAGACCCAGAAGAGATGAGGCAAGGTGACCAACTGTTTGTTAGTTTTACTCACCTCTCCTGGGCCTCCACTTATTATACTGTGAGAAGTCTTCAAAGTACAAGAGTGTTACTTGAGTAACAAACCCCAAAAAGTTTCAAGTTTGGGTTGAGCTCAAAATTTTTTAAAAATTAAGTCAAATCCAGTTTGATGCAAATTGATTTGATCATCCCTACTGATGAATAAGACTGGGGTACCGCACGCCCCTTTGTGTCCATAGTATTCTTCATATATTATTCGTAAAAAGAACTTTCGAGTCTACATCTTCATTAAAAAATTGCAATGTTTCAAAAGAAATTTTGTTTCAGGACACGTTCTTTACGTTTATGATAAATTTGGGTTGTCACATTTTGTGTTTAATTATTAACAAAATACAAAATTAAAAAAAAAATTCAAAACGGAATTTGCAAAATTTCAATTACTCGAAAGATTATAGTGTCCAAACAAAATTAATAATTGACATTTGCCATGTGTCATTTTTAAGGGGTTAAACCAAATCATCCCTCTGCTTTATTTTGTGAAATACACGCACTATACATACATGATTCCAAAATTCTAAAATTCACTTTTGTCGTCGATAATCCCCATTCAATTATACTATTCGCGTTCCGTAATCTTCAAAATCCCCCCATTCCAAAATTTTCTATATAATTAATGCATACAAAAGTCCTGAAACTTTCTGCCACTGTCGGCTGCTCATTTTATTCGTTCTTGGCTTTTTTTTTTTTCGTTTTACTTTAGAAACTTTACTTGTGAATAGAATTGTTTACGGCTCTTTGAAGGAAGGCCTCGCCAGCAGAAAAAGCCGCTATTGTAGCTGACTGTCGAGCAGGTAAAGCCGAGGAGCAAATTATTCACCGTTTTTCAAAGTAACTATTGCTGAAGTTGTAGCAGATGGTAGGAATGAAAGTCAAAAGCCTTGTGTTTGTTTTGAATTCCTCATCTATGTAATTCGCGGAGCCGCAATTTTTTTTTTTATTAATACAGATATAATTTACTTTCTGAATAATCAACCTTAAGTTAAGGTCAAGTTTCCTTCGGCATCCTGCAATGGGAATTTTTGCTCCACTGCACACATACTGTATCTGCCTGTTCTGTGATGCTACATGGCCTGAAGAAAGAGATGTTTTATTCCATTTTCTCAGTATTTTACTCTGTCGGAAGGAAAAGATGTCTAACAAAATTTGAGACGGGAACGGGACAAAAACACTCAAAGATATCAGTGATCGCATTTTCATATGGATGTGGTGTGCTAAAAAGTGATGTTTTTATTAGAGACACGAAAAATTCACCTGCTGTTCTAGTCTGAGAGCTACTTACAAGGGGTGTGGGCAGTGGCGTAAGTAGGAATGGCGGGACCCCGTGGCGAACTTTTGACGTGGGGCCCCCCAAAGACCCCAACCAACACCCCTTCCCCCCGCATTCCTGCACGCACTATTATGCCCCATAGTGGCCTCTGCACACAGTATTATACCCCATAGTGGCCCCTGCACACAGTATTATGCCCCATAGTGGCACCTGCAAACCGTATTATGCCCCATACTGGCCCCTGTACAAAGTATTATCGCCCATAGTGGCCCCTGCACACAGTATTATACCCTGTAGTGGCCCCTGCATACAGTATTATGCCCCTTAGTGGCCCCTGCACACAGTATTATGTACTCTAATACATAATACTGTGAGAAGTCTGCTGCCTGGGGAATAAGGGGTTACAAGTGCCATATTCAGTGACAGTGAAGAGTGTTCTCACAGTTCTCACTTAAAACACTCTTCACAGACACTGAATGTGGTACTTGTAACCCCTTCTTCCTCAGGCAACACACTTATAATTGTTGGAAAGGAGAAATTGCAGTAGGCAGCTGCCAACAAAGTACTGTGTGATGTACAGCCTGCCTTGCATGGGTTAATCTCACCAGTCTTCACTCTCCAAAAGGACTCATCACTGCTGCTCTGCTCTCTCACAAGAAACCCCTTGTAAGAACTCTGTAATCTCACATTGGGATCTGATGGGGTAAAAGGCTGGAGGCTTCCTTAAACCACCAAAATGCCATGATTACTATTGATCACAGCATCTGAGATTTTAGTATTTTTTGACCCCTGCGGCTAGTCTCAGCTCCCGGCTGTATAATGTAGCCACAGCCCAAAGACAATAGTTACATAGTTACATAGTAGATGAGGTTGGATGAAGACATCAGTCCATCAAGTCCAACCTATAACCCTACAATCCCCTACAGTGTTGATCCAGGGGAAGTCAAAAACCCCTTGAGGCTCATACCAATTGCCCTATTTCAGGGGAAAAAATTCCTTCCCAATTCCAATCTGGCAGTCAGTATAAAAACTCTGGATCAATGTATCCTTATAATTTATAGTCCATAACCCGTAGGAGGTACAGCTCCTATGCCTGCTACAGAATACCGTTCTATTATGGCACTGAACATTAAGTATGCACTCAGCAGGATATAATAGTACATTGCAGAGAGTTAATGGGTTAAAGACCACAAAGTGAAAGGGCAGTTGCCTAAAGAGTTCCATATATGTATAGTGTTGCTATCTAGGCCTCTAGCAATAACAATAGGCCTGTCGTTAAATTCAGTGAAATTTAATGATTATGATTAGAGATGAGCGAGTAGTACTCGATCGAGTAGGTTTTCGATCGAATACTACGGTATTCGAAATACTCGTACTCGATCGAGTATCACTCGCTATTCAAATGGAAAGGTTCGATGCAGAACCAGCGTTGATTGGCAGAATGCTATACAGTTGGCCAATCAACGCTGGTTCTTCTCCTACCTTTAGAAGTCTTCTCCGTGCAGCTTCCCCGCGGCGTCTTCTGGCTCTGAATTCACTCTGCCAGGCATCGACTTGTAGTGCGGGCATGCGTAGTCGGCTCTGCCCAGGCCCGATGCCTGGCAGAGTGAATTCACAGCCGGAAGATGCCGCGGGGACGCTGCAAGGAGAAGACTTCTCGGAGGATCCAGCCCGACCCTCACTTGTGGACTTGGTAAGTATAATTTGATCGAACGTTGCCTACCCCTGAAACGAGCATTTTCCCCCCATAGACTATAATAGGGTTCGATATTCGATTCGAGTAGTCGAATATTGAGGGGCTACTCGAAACGAATATCGAACATTTTACTGTTCGCTCATCTATAATTATGATATACTGATAAAACTGCCCTTTTATAATGAGGTGACTCTGCTGACCTTCCCCAGTCTACATGGCAAAGCTGAAAAGTGATCACATAACAATCTATCCTCAGTTGCATAACTCACTACAGTTTCCAAGTGCCTCTAAATACAATCATTTGGGATCTTCATACAATGACTTTCCAGGGATAAGCAGCTGCACACAAGCCAATGATGTTCATGCGCAGTATTAAGCATGAGCGTGTTGTAAAGCACGCCACAGGGCAGCATAGTATGATGACAACTCCACTTTAATGCAAAGCACAGTTTGACAGAATACACCTATAATACCGTAAGACATGCATTTTAATAGTGTACCCTAAGGCACATCTCTACAAGAAAGACAAGAGGAGACGGAAGTACTTTATTACCACTTTTGTCTATAGAATTTGAGCAAACACCGACTTGAATTAGCGATGTATAGTCAAGCTCCTATGGATGATCCAGTTACAGGGGATACTGCCTTGTCAAAAAGAAATGAGATATCTGAATGTCTATTAAACGTGTCTGATGGCATCTTCAGGGACATTATTTAATATTTTATATTATTATATTAAAAATCCCCAAAAATTGTTAAAAAAAAATGTAACACATCCATAGGCCAATCCAAAGCTATGCAAGTCATATATCAAAATAACTTAAAGCATTTTAGTGTGAGTTTACTAAAGACTGAATATAAAAATTATAAAAATATCTGAATTATAGTTAGGGTGGTTAGACTGTCCTAAAATGTCCCCAAAAATATTGGAAGTGCCTCGTCATACAATAGATGAATATATTTATCAATACAGATCAATAAGTGTATTTGCTAAGAGTTTAATGAACTCGGTGATTAGTAGATTTTATGTTTTACATTCGGAGCATAAATCATACATTGTGCTGTGCATAAAGGCCGACCAAGAGGACAGCGTATGTATACATTGTATCACTGTTTTAGATAACACTCTACCCTGATGATCACGTTTGACCAAAACTAGAGATGAGCGAGTAGTGAAATATTCAAGATTCGATATTCGTTTCGAGTAGAGCCTCAATATTCGAATACTCGATCAAATATCGAACCTCATTACAGTCTATGGGAAAAAATGCTAATTTCAGGCGAAACCACTATTCGACTAAAGGAGAGTCACCAAGTCCACGAATAGCAGGAGGAGAGTGTTTAGGAGGAGCGCTGTGCAGTTAAAGCGCACCGACTCCATTATAGTCTATGGGGTCTGTGTACTTTAACTGCACAGCGCTTGCGGTTCCGCTGATAAAAAGTAAGCTCCCTTGTAACAGCAAGCTGCTAGCTCTCCCTACTAGCAAAGACGAGCCTGCGGCAAATCAACCCTGATTCTGCAGCAGGCTCGTCCTTGCTAGTCGGGAGAGCTGGCAGCTTGCTGTTATGAGGCAGCTGACTTTTTTTTGTCATAGGAATGCATTGACCAGCTTTAACATCTCTGCCTGTTCAGACCTCTGAGCCACCCTCTGCTCGCATGCTGCGGCGCAGGAGGCGTGTGCAGTTTGAGAATCTGCTTAAAGTTTTTAGTTGCACTGTGTGAACACGGCTCTAGTCCTTAATTGGATTTGCACCACACCCGTCTTCTGCCAAGGTTGCCTCTGTCCATTAAGTGGTTAATCTGGCCTTGCCCTTTGATTGACAGCTGCCTTTCTGTGAACTCCATGGGCGGGTTCTTCCACCCTATTTAGCCTTGGTTCCCATTCACACCAGTGCTTGTTATTGCCGTGCGCATACCTGCTCTTACGTTGCCTGTTTGCTTATACTATTATACCTGACCTTTGGCTTTTCTCATTGACTATTCTCTTGACTCCGATTTGGCACTGCATCGCTCTCCTGATACTGAACCCTGGCTAGCTGACATCCCTTTGTTGTTGTTCGTCTTGTCTGCGTTTTGTGTTTCACGTATTCAGGGAGGGACTGTCCTCGTGGTTGTCGCCTATTACCTAGGATAGGGCCTGGCAATAGGAAGGGAAAGCGGGGGGCTTCAGCTTAGGGCTCACTGTCTCTTGTGCCCCTCCCAGGGTTTAACAGTTCTGGGAATTGCTGTCTTAGCAATTCCCTTACACCAGCGTTGATTGGCCAGTGTACAGCATTCGGCCAATCAACACTGGTTCCGCCGGAGGCCATACTCGATCGAATACTACTCGCTCATCTCTAATCATGACATCTACGTGATTAAAATTGACCTTTCCATTCCTCAAATCCCCCATGAGGCAAGGTCCAAGAGGTTGCCATGGCAGATATGTGCAATGTACAGTAATATAATATATTGCACTACGTTGCAATGGATTAAGAGATCCCAAGTTAAAGAGTAAAAAAATAAAGTGTAAATGATAAAAAAAAATTAAGAAGTCCATCTTTTAAATAAAAACATAAACAGAAGAAAGTATACAAACATTAGTTAGGCTTGGTATTCCCATGTGCAAATAAAAACGCATTATTCAAAAATAATGCACAAAGCTGTACAAACAACATGCAAAAAATAATGGTAGAATTTTTTCACACAGACCCCTTAAAAACATTAATAAAAGCTAATAAAGACATTATATGTACCCCAATATGGTGCAAAATGAAAGTCGTCCCGCATAAAAGAAGCTTTTACTTATAGAGATGAGCATGTAGTGAAATATTCGATATTCATTTCAAGTAGCCCCTCAATATTCGACTACTCGAATCGAATATCGAACCCTATTATAGTCTATGGGGGAAAATGCTGGTTTCAGGGGTAGGCAACGTTCGATCAAATTATACTTACCAAGTCCACGAGTGAGGGTCGGGCTGGATCCTCCAAGAAGTCTTCTCCGTGCAGCATCCCCGCGGCGTCTTCCGGCTCTTCATTCATTCTGCCAGGTATCGGGCCTGGGCAGAGCCGACTGCGCATGCCCGCACTACAAGCGGACACTACAAGCGGACATGCGCAGTCGGCTCTGCCCAGGCCCGATGCCTGGCAGAGTGAATGAAGAGCCGGAAGACGCCGCGGGGAAGCTGCACGGAGAAGACTTCTAAAGGTAGGAGAAGAACCAGCGTTGATTGGCCGACTGTATAGCATTCGGCCAATCAACGCTGGTTCTGCATCAAATTTTTCCATTCGAATAGTGAGTAGTATTTGATCGAGTACGAGTATTTCAAATACCATAGTATTCGATCGAATACCTACTCGCTCATCTCAATTTTTGAGCCAAAGCCAATAATCAAAAAACATGGACAATGGAATCATCATATGTAAAAGGATGATTTATTTGAAAATATTAAAAAACATTGATACAACACAGTACAAAAGACATAAACACATGCATATAAGGGGACCAATGCTACCTGTCAAAGAACAAACGTGGTAGTTGAAAGAATGTGTAAATATATAACAAAAATGTAGTCCAGCCAAAAAGTATGGTGATAAACAATAGCCTTTAGCAGAGAAATCAACATAAGTGAGTGTTTATATGTAGTGACGTCATAGTGACAGCTTTCATATGGGAGTGGATATAGTTAGCTCTGCATAAGGACAAGTGTAAAAAATACTGTGGATGCTGGAAAACAGTGAAGTAAATGAAGTCAGATCATAAAGGATAGTACATACCACGATAAAAACGCGCCCCAACGCGCATTTCGCCGTAAAGACAAGGGTCCCCTGACGAAGCCTTTACGGCGAAATGCGCGTCCGTAGCATTGGTCCCCTTATATGCATGTGTTTATGTCTTTTGTACTGTGTTGTAGCAATGTTTTTTAATATTTTCAAATAAATCATACTTTTACATATGATGATTCCATTGTCCATGTTTTTGATTATATTTTTTTGGATTATCATCTAAAATTTGTTTGCCTTTAGTTGTTTTTTCGTATTTTTCCAAAGCCAATAATGACTGCTAAAGGAATTGAAAATCTATAGGAAGCTTCTTATACGTCTCCCTTCTGCTCAATCTACTACTAGTTTGGGCTCAAAAAACCACAACAAAACCAGCAACAAAAAAAAGCTGCGTTTCTGCAATGTGGGGATTTGGATTTACTGGTTTTTTTTTTTGATCCCTTCCACAAGAAAAAAAAAAAAAAAAAAAAAAATAAAGCCAATGAATACATGATTTATAACTTAAAAGGATAATAGGAAAAAGTACAAGGACTCACATAAAAAAATCTGATCAATATGGCTACATGAATAAAACCATAAACATTTTATGGCTCTCGGAATGCAGTGGCACATAAATGTCTTTTTTTATCCGCAAAACATAATTTTATTATGGAAATTCTAAAAAAAAAAAAAAAAAATTCTAATTTGCTATCACTGTATTTAATCTGACCTGTACAATAAAATTTTATGACTTACCTTTTTGCACAGTAGACACTAAAAAAATATTCAATGGTAGAATTGCTTTTTTTTTTTCAATCCTTTCAAAAACATGAATAAAACTTAATCGCTATATAATTTATAAACCAATATGGTGACATCAAAAAGTAAAACTCATCCCACAAAAAAAAACCTGATCCTGTGCAGAGATGTGTGAGTAGTATTCGATTGAGTAGGTATTCAATTGAATACTATGGTATTTGAAATACTCGTACTCAGTCGAATACTACTATTCACAGTAAAAATTAGTCGAATGCTATACACTGTATAGTATTCGACCAATCAACACCGGTTCTGCAAGATGAGTAAAAGGCAAAGCGGAAGGAGTAGGACACGGCTCGGGGAGAATGATAGACCCGCAGGATAGTACCTTTGAGTAGCAATCCCCAGCATCCCTCCTGCAGAACCAGCGTTGATTGGCTGAATGCTATACAGTGTATAGCATTCAGCCAATCAATGTTGGTTCTGCAGGAGGCTCATCTTTGATGAGGCGGAGTCTAAGATCGGACCACAATGGACACTGCATATTTAACATTAGAGCAGTCTACATAGTGGTCTGATCTTAGACTCCGCCTCGTCAAAGACGAGCCTCCTGCAGAACCAGCATTGATTGGCCGAATGCTATACACTTTATAGCATTCAGCCAATCAACTCTACATTGTGGTCCGATCTTAGATCAATGCTGGTTCTGCAGCAGGCTCGTCTTTGATGAGGCGGAGTCTAAGATCAGACCACAATGTAGACTGCTCTAATGTTAAATATGCAGTCTACATTGTGGTCCGATCTTAGACTCCACCTTGTCAAAGACGAGCCTCCTGCAGAACCAGTACGCACTCCTGCCCAAGAACCGCACTCTCCTTCACTCCTACTCAACACTCTCCTCCTGCTACTCGCGGACTTGGTGACTCCCATATGTCGAATATTGGTTTGCCCTGAAACGAGCATTTGATTCCCATAGACTATAATGGCTTTTGATATTCGATCTACAGTCATGGCCAAAAGTTTTGAGAATGATACAAATATTAATTTTTACAAAGTCTACTGCTTCAGTTTTCCTAATGGCAATTTGCATATACTCCAGAATGTTATAAAGAGTGATCAGCATAACAGCAATTACTTGCAAAGTCAATATTTGCCTAGAAAATGAACTTTATCCCCCAAAACACATTTCACCATCATTGCAGCCCTGCCTTAAAAGGACCAGCTAACATCGTTTCAGTGATTGCTCCATTAACACCGGTGTGGGTGTTGATGAGGACAGGGCTGGAGATCAATCTGTCATGATTAAGTAAGAATGACACCACTGGACACTTTAAAAGGAGGCTGGTGCTTGGCATCATTGTTTCTCTTCTGTTAACCATGGTTATCTCTAAAGAAACACGTGCAGTCATCATTGCACTGCACAAAAATGGCCTAACAGGGAAGAGTATCGCAGCTAGAAAGATTGCACCTCAGTCAACAATCTAGCGCATCATCAAGAACTTCAAGGAGAGAGGTTTCATTGTTGGCAAAAAGGCTCCAGGGCGCCCAAGAAAGACCAGCAAGCACCAGGACCATCTCTTAAAAGTGTTTCAGCTGCGGGATCGGGCTACCAGCAGTGCAGAGCTTGCTGAGGAATGGCAGCAGGCAGGTGTGAGTGCATCTGCACGCACTGTGAGGCGGAGACTCTTGCAGCAAGGCCTGGTCTCAAGGAGGGCAGCAAAGAAGCCACTTGTCTCCAGAAAAAACATCAGGGACAGACTGATATTCTGCAAAAGGTACAGGGAGTGGACTGCTGAGGACTGGGGTAAAGTCATTTTCTCTGATGAATCCCCTTTTCGATTGTTTGGGACATCTGGAAAACAGCTTATTTGGAGAAGACGAGGTGAGCGCTACCACCAGTCTTGTCTCATGCCACCTGTAAAGCATCCTGAAACCATTCATGTGTGGGGTTGCTTCTCAGCCAAGGGAATCGGCTCTCTCACAGTCTTGCCTAAAAACACAGCCATGAATAAAGAATGGTACCAGAATATCCTCCAAGATCAACTTCTCCCAACCGTCCAAGAGCAGTTTGGCCATCAACAATGCCTTTTCCAGCATGATGGAGCACCTTGCCATAAAGCAAAGGTGATAACTAAATGGCTCAGGGAACAAAACAGAGAGATTTTGGGTCCATGGCCTGGAAACTCCCCAGATCTTAATCCCATTGAGAACTTGCGGTCAATCATCAAGAGACGGGTGGACAAACAAAAACCTACAAATTCTGACAAAATGCAAGCATTGATTGTGCAAGAATGGACTGCTATCAGTCAGGATTTGGTCCAGAAGTTGATTGAGAGCATGCCAGGGAGAATTGCAGAGGTCCTGAAGAAGAAGGGTCAACACTGCAAATATTGCAACGCTGCATTAACTCATTCTAACTGTCAATATAAGCTTTTGTTACTCATAATTAGAGATGAGCGAACACTAAAATGTTCGAGGTTCGAAATTCGATTCGAACAGCCGCTCACTGTTCGAGTGTTCGAATGGGTTTCGAACCCCATTATAGTCTATGGGGAACATAAACTCGTTAAGGGGGAAACCCAAATTCGTGTCTGGAGGGTCACCAAGTCCACTATGACACCCCAGGAAATGATACCAACACCCTGGAATGACACTGGGACAGCAGGGGAAGCATGTCTGGGGGCATAAAAGTCACTTTATTTCATGGAAATCCCTGTCAGTTTGCGATTTTCGCAAGCTAACTTTTCCCCATAGAAATGCATTGGCCAGTGCTGATTGGCCAGAGTACGGAACTCGACCAATCAGCGCTGGCTCTGCTGGAGGAGGCGGAGTCTAAGATCGCTCCACACCAGTCTCCATTCAGGTCCGACCTTAGACTCCGCCTCCTCCAGCAGAGCCAGCGCTGATTGGCCGAAGGCTGGCCAATGCATTCCTATGCGAATGCAGAGACTTAGCAGTGCTGAGTCAGTTTTGCTCAACTACACATCTGATGCACATTCGGCACTGCTACATCAGATGTAGCAATCTGATGTAGCAGAGCCGAGGGTGCACTAGAACCCCTGTGCAAACTCAGTTCACGCTAATAGAATGCATTGGCCAGCGCTGATTGGCCAATGCATTCTATTAGCCCGATGAAGTAGAGCTGAATGTGTGTGCTAAGCACACACATTCAGCACTGCTTCATCACGCCAATACAATGCATTAGCCAGTGCTGATTGGCCAGAGTACGGAACTCGACCAATCAGCGCTGGCTCTGCTGGAGGAGGCGGAGTCTAAGATCCTCCACACCAGTCTCCATTCAGGTCCGACCTTAGACTCCGCCTCCTCCAGCAGAGCCAGCGCTGATTAGCCAAATTCCGTACTCTGGCCAATCAGCACTGGCTAATGCATTGTATTGGCGTGATGAAGCAGTGCTGAATGTGTGTGCTTAGCACACACATTCAGCTCTACTTCATCGGGCTAATAGAATGCATTGGCCAATCAGCGCTGGCCAATGCATTCTATTAGCTTGATGAAGCAGAGTGTGCACAAGGGTTCAAGCGCACCCTCGGCTCTGATGTAGCAGAGCCGAGGCTGCACAAGGGTTCAAGCGCACCCTCGGCTCTGATGTAGCAGAGCCGAGGGTGCACAAGGGTTCAAGTGCACCCTCGGCTCTGCTACATCATCTGCTACACTCTGCTTCATCAAGCTAATAGAATGCATTGGCCAGCGCTGATTGGCCAATGCATTCTATTAGCCCGATGAAGTAGAGCTGAATGTGTGTGCTAAGCACACACATTCAGCACTGCTTCATCACGCCAATACAATGCATTAGCCAGTGCTGATTGGCCAGAGTACGGAATTCGGCCAATCAGCGCTGGCTCTGCTGGAGGAGGCGGAGTCTAAGGTCGGACCTGAATGGAGACTGGTGTGGAGCGATCTTAGACTCCGCCTCCTCCAGCAGAGCCAGCGCTGATTGGTTGAGTTCCGTACTCTGGCCAATCAGCGCTGGCCAATGCATCCCTATGGGAAAAAGTTTATCTCACAAAAATCACAATTACACACCCGATAGAGCCCCAAAAAGTTATTTTTAATAACATTCCCCCCTAAATAAAGGTTATCCCTAGCTATCCCTGCCTGTACAGCTATCCCTGTCTCATAGTCACAAAGTTCACATTCTCATATGACCCGGATTTGAAATCCACTATTCGTCTAAAATGGAGGTCACCTGATTTCGGCAGCCAATGACTTTTTCCAATTTTTTTCAATGCCCCCGGTGTCGTAGTTCCTGTCCCACCTCCCCTGCACTGTTATTGGTGCAAAAAAGGCGCCAGGGAAGGTGGGAGGGGAATCGAATTTTGGCGCACTTTACCACGCGGTGTTCGATTCGATTCGAACATGGCGAACGCCCTGATATCCGATCGAACATGTGTTCGATAGAACACTGTTCGCTCATCTCTACTCATAATATGATTGCAATTATATTTCTGTATGTGATAAAAACATCTGACAAACACACATAAAAACCAGAGGGCAGCAGATCATGTGAAAATAGAAGATTTGTGTCATTCTCAAAGCTTTTGGCCATGACTGTAGTAGTCGAATATTGAGGACTACTCGAATTGAATATTCGAATCTCAAGTATGCAAAGGGATTCTACCACTAAATAGCTATTTTTTCTGCTTTAGATTTCGGAATAGCCTTTAGAAAGGCTATTTGTCTCTTATCTTTAGACATGGTCTCTGCTGTGCCTTTCCTTAAAAATCCCTTTTTTTACTGGTATGCTAAAGAGTTCTCTCTTTAAGCATACCGGTCACATTAAACTCTTGGAATGTGACGATGAAAACAAAGCTTAAAAAAATTGGTCTCTAAAACTCAAGATGGGCAAGTCTTTTAGGCTAAGGCCCCATGGGATGTTCCACAGCAAAAAAAGCACTGCAGGAAAAACCACGACGGCAACACATTTGATTGTTCCAGAAAGTTTGCAGAGTTTTCCTCTGTGGACTCTCTGTTGCAATTATACCTATGGAGAAACCACCGGCGTTTCCGTAGATATAATTGACATGCTGCGATTTCCAAAACCACACCGAATTTGGAAATCAAGGCGCGTCCAGACTGTGGTTTTTACCATAAAGTGGACATGGGATTCACTAGAAACCCATCCACTTTGCCCTGACTTTAAAATGCCAAGATTTTTCCTGGAGAAAATCGCGGCATTTCCGTCCCATGGGTTCCCGGCCTTAGGCTGAAGCCACACGTTGTGGAAACACAGCTTCTTTTGTTGCAGATTTTGCTGCATTTTTTGAGCCAAAGCCAAGAATGGCTACAGATGGAATTGGAAATACATAGGAGGTTCTTACACAACTCCCTTCTGCTCAATCCACTCTTGGCTTTGGCTAAAAAAACGCAACAAAATCTGCAACCAAAGAAGCTGCGTCTCTGCAATGTGGGGTCTCAGCCTAAAGAGTCATTTCCATCTTGACACATCATGGCTGAGATGGGGATTATTAGCAGTAAGTTCTGACCACTGGAACATCTCAACCAGCACGATTACCACTGCATAAGTTTCCGGAACGTCGTATCCTCACATTATGTTCATATAAAAGTCTCTCGAGAAATATTCCCCTAATTATATACAATATGAAAATAAATAATAACTATAATGAAGAAAGGCGATAAGAGAAGAATACAAAAAGTCAACAAGTGTCCTCATGAAGCGGAGATGTAAATAACATTAAAACCTCATTAGGATTCATGGGCACATCCACGTTGCCGCGCATAGAAAGGGAGTGACAGGGCAATTAGGCAACTGCAGAAGCGATCGTTCCGGATATACCAACTAAATGCTGCAGGTGATGAAGGTTTTAATTATACAATTGATTTTATCTCCTTTATGTAAGATAAATTTCTCCAACAAGACAGATTTGGTCAAAGGGGAGAGATTTATTACAATGGAAAACTGATAAATTGTGTTTGCCTGCCCCCGGTCGAAACCTGATAGTAATTTCTTGCTCTTGGATTTAATGATTGTTATAGATTGCTGTAACTGATTAACATTATCATTTCTAATTAACATTATTAGAATTAGGGAGCAGGCGCACTTCCGTACTACATATCGGTTTTCATTGGGACCAAATTGATGCATGAGATCCCTACTGCACTATTATGTCTCCCATTGGTTCTCCAGAACAGCTAGAGAGTTGTTTCATGGATATTTGAAAGGTTTACCCACCAATTTCATCTCAGTCTAAACTGGAAGTGTTATTATTATTATACTCTGGGGCCTCTCTAGACTCCTAAGGATAATAATCAGGGGCCTAGGGGAGTGCAGAAGCAACATAAACACTTACCTTCCTTCAACTCTCCTGGTGGTTTCCAGTGTTTCTACATTGGTGTATCCCACATGAGTGCTGAGTCCCAATCACAAGACCCTGAAGTCCACTGAGGCCAATGATGTCACCCAGGAAGCCTCCTGAAAGGGCTAAAGGAGGCTGAGAAATGAACACAGAATATATAATATACTAGCAGGAGGACCTGGCTTCGTACGGGTATATTTCATTTTTTGTTTGTGTAGTGGCCCCATTAAGCGTCATATGATCATGTGTATCTCAGTTTGGATATCAGTGAAAAACCTGCGACTGGTTGTTATGGATACCTTTTGTAAAGTTGTGTGAATGTGACCTTGTGTAACATTGTCCTCCACAGCGCCCTGCCCCTTTAAAGCATACAGCAGTGAAGAAAAATGACTGGGTTGCTACAGAAACCTGGAGTAAAGCTCTGATGTGTGGATACTCTGTGCAGAGGCACGTATCTAATCCTCCTGCGTGTGGTACTGTGTGCAAAGGCACGTATCTAATCCTCCGGCATGTGGTACTCTGTGCAGAGGCACGTATCTAATCCTCCGGCGTGTGATACTCTGTGCATAGGTGCGTATCTAATCCTCCGACACTGAGATCTTAATGTTTGTGGGACAAATTGTTCTTCATGATGCTACCATTAATTATTCTGTGCAATGTACTGGGAAGCTGGAAAAAAATCAGAATGGGGGGATTTAAAGAAAAAGTGCATTTATTCGATTTTCTTATGAGATTAGTTTTTATGGCATTCACTGTGCAGCCGAAATGATATGTCATCTATATTCTATGCTTCCGTACAATTCCAAGGATACCAAATTTATACGGTTTTATTTATATTTTAACTCCTTAACAAATATCCAAAACTGTGCAAAAATGTTTTATTCTGATACCTGTAACTTTTTTATACTTCCATATACAGGGATGCATAGGGTGTCTTTTTTTGTAGGACCAGGTGTACTTTTCAGTTATCCAATTTTGGGGAATTTTTATTGCTTTGATCACTTTTTATTTAAATTTTTATCAGAGGCAAAACAGTGAAAAACGGCAGTTTGGCACTTTTGACTTTTTTTCCCGCTACGGCATTTACCATACAGGAAAAATATTTTTATAGATTTGTAGACCAGGCGTTTTCAGACATAGTGATACCTCATGTGTAGGTGTCACAGTAATGGAGGGTGATTTGAATTTTTAATATATATATTTTTTTTTTGCATTTATTAGACCTCCTAGGGGTCTTGAATCCCAGGGGATCTGACCAGGTCATTTTTTTAAGCAATGTCAGTTCGCAAGTGCCGGAGGAGGACGGGACCCGAGGACATCGCAGGAAGAGGAGGCGTGGATGAAGAAGACGGCGGACCCTGAATGCTCGCCCACCGTGCACGTTCAGTAAGCTCTAAAGGCTATTCACGCATATGTGGGGCTCTATCAGCATGATTTTGCTGATAGAGCCCCTTTAATGAGAAAGGACCTTCTAACCAAGCAGATTTTTTTCAGTATCTATATTTTAGATACATTTTCTCGAACTTCACTTACCCAAGTACAAACCCTTACAATCCTATATCCTAGGTCACCCAGGATTATCTAAAGGCATTTTCATACTATATATGTCTTTGATATCTCCTTCCCACCTCTCCAGGTTACTCTGTGTGAAGATATGGGAATGTGCGTTGAATCGCACTCATCAAGCAATGTGTTATGGCTCAATGATGCCTCTCTAATAGTACCTTTTGCTGCTCTGAGTTACTCACAGGTACTTTGGGGGAACTGCCAGGAGAGAGGTGCGATAAGTCACTCTTGGTGGCACCGCTTGCAATACCAAACATACTGGATACAGGTCTTTTACCTATCTGTATGGATACGGGTCTCACTGTGAAGCCCGACCCTCCTGCAGCACTCCTGCATATGAGAGTCACAGTCTTCCTTGCCCAATTAGATAGACAGTTATTTATGGTGATTGCGCAAAGTGTGGAAGAATTAGACAGATCTTCTTACTACACCAACAGCACATCAAGTGGGCATGTGTGGTATTGCACAATTGTGGCGTCTCCATGATTTATTGCTGTATTGTCTGTAAAACTGGTCATGCAGTTTAGATAGCTATCAATGATCTTTTCTAACCCTTTACATATACATGCAACCTTGGCCAAGCATATATGTGTACTCAATGGGGAGAGGGGGCTACGTCTCAGGAGGTGGGTTATGTCTCCTGAGAAGAAAAGGATTGGGCATGTTTAAATCCAACTATTCTTCTAAAACATTTGCCAGTGTGGGAGAAACAATGCAAATTAGATGGTCAAACAGTCCAGATTAATTTTGCCAAAATAATCTAATGCATATGGCCAGCTTAATAAAGTGCCCTTATAGTGAATATGGATTCCTAGTAAAGATAGACTGCTGCTTTGATACTGAAAAGCTACTGGCTATATCCAACATCAGTACACAAAATACTAATAAAGTATATGGTAAATTTAGAATGGTCAATCACTAGGGTTAAGTGATCAGGATTGGAAAAGATCGTATTCGGATCCCAATCTTTTTAGGTAGGATCGAGGTCTCACGTGAGTTTCCACAATGCTTGGCTACTGGCCAATCATTGTGGGAAAAGCTAACAACATTTGCTATTTTAAACCCAGCTATGTATTAAAAATATAAACTGGAACACCCCTTTTACCACTTCAGTACTGGGTCAATTTATGGTTCTGAACCAGACTCATTTTTGGATTTTTTGTATGTTAGGTTTTGAGGGCTTTAACATTTTTTTTTTCATTTGGGTTATTCAACTAATTTGGGAATATTTTTTTGGTTAAACATAGGGCTTTATTTTTATGTTGTTTTTATTTCTGCATTTTTTAAGACCTTTGGGGATATCTGATCACAGTTTTTTTTGGGGGGACGGCTTATTTTCCTTGTAACTGGAGCTGGAACATTTAGCCACAGTAAAGGAGGAATATAGCCTCTTGCCCATTCTATAGAGCTGATCTGGGTCCTGTAGGACCCAGCAGCTATAACACACGCTGATCCTGGCGGATCACATGACCTCCAGGTCTGAGGGCAACCACATCATGATGGTGCCAATAAACAGTGATCGAGAAGACAGGGACGGTACTAAACCTTCTCCCTGGGAGCTCCGGCTGAAACTACAGCCAGATCCCCATTTCAGCAACTGCATGATCTTTTGCACCTGCTGAAATCTACTTGAACATATCCGTAAGTACTTGCTGAATAAGGCAACCACCTTCCAGATGTAAAAACCCAATGGGTGGTTTGGAAGTGGATAAAGAGGACCTTTCACCACATCCACCAGCTCTAGATCTTAGCATCTGCTATTAGGAGCTGCTCCACTGATTCTAGCTCAGTTGGAATTTTTTCTCTAGCCTCAACCGTTCCCGAGGAAGAAATGCTTGAGATTGTTCAGGAACTGTGGGGTCTAGAGAAAAAATTCCAACTGTTTCCAGAATCAGTGGAGCAGCAAATATTAATTGGTGTGAAGAACTAGACTTGCTGGAAGAGGTGAAAAGTCTTTTTAAAAGTGAGCCCAAGTATTCTGAAAAGGGAGATTGAGCATTGCAGTGTCTAGACAGTTTTCTCTCCACACTGAGCTGGAATATCATCTGATTTATAACCAGCTCCAGTTGGAGATAAAACTGTCTAGATACTGCAGACTGGACTCTATGGCTCACATTTGCTAAGAAAGTGTCCAAAAATGCCCCTCTGCTTGGTGTATTTTTGGTGTACTGTGGGAAATCTCATCCTTTACGCCCCACTTGCCACTTTTTTAGACAGTGAGTGGAATGGGGCATAAATCTGGATGGACACAAGTTATACCCCAAATCTATAGAGACCTCTGGTTGGCATAGGTCTGTGACTAGGCACACCTACCTGCTCTAGAGCCAGAACCTTTTAGTAACTCTATTGACTCATGAGTAGGGTTGAGCCGATCTTGACTTTTCAGGATCGATTTTAAAATCTGATTTCCAATCATTTTTCATTCGAACCCGATCTCAATCCCAATTCCGATCCCAATGCCAATGAATGGGATTTTTTTATTAATCGGAGATCGGATTTAAAAAAGCAATCCTATTCACTATACAGCATGGAATCTAACAATTGAACACTTTAATTGTTAGAATCCAGGCTGTGTAGTGAATCACTAAGTAGCCAGAGGATTTTTTTTTAATCCTCTGGCTACTTAGTCCCCCCTGGTGTCCACTTACCTGCAGAGATGGCTGCTCCGGTGTTCTTCTTGCTGCCACTCCACGCTGCAGTCTTCTTTGCCTCGCTGCCCCCTGCCTCCCAGGTTAGGAGAGTGTGGGCGGGTTAGGAGAGTGTGGGCGGATACTGGGAGGGGAGACGTCACGTCTCCCCGCCCTGTACCCGCCCACACTCTCCTAAGCCACAAGCCCCGCCTTCCTAGCTCTTTAAACACTAACCTGGGAGGTGTGGCAGTGAGGCAAAAAAGACTGCAGCGTGGAGTGGCAGCGAGAAGAACACCGGAGCAGCAGGGGGAAGAACACCGGAGCAGCGGAGGTAAGTAGCTACGAGACATGTTAGTTTAGTCTCCCATTAGAATGAATGGAGGCAGCTGGCGCGCAGGGGGTTAAGGCTGTGTGCTGGCTGCTTCCATTCATTGCTATGGAACCGCAGCGGAGCCTTCACACTGAGTATACACTACATACTCAGTGTGAAGGCTAAGGGGAAATAGTGGGGAAATAATCCTCGATCTCGATACCACCTAAATAGATCGTGTTCGGAATTCCGATCGCGATCGTGAAATTTTCTGGATCGCCGATCGGAATCTGATCTTTTCCGAACACGATGAGCCTACTCATGAGCCTGGTGGGGACTGGCAGAAGGATTGCCAGTTTTAGTAAATCCCTCCTACAAGTTTCACCTCCCTCCAGCAGCCTCCTCATTCCCCTACTCTCTCCATAGACTTGATTGGTTTTTGGATCTTCTCTCTATGGAGAAGAGCAGGGATGGGACAGAAGGAGGCAAATAAGTTGGGAAGGGGACATTTTTCTTTAATAAATGAGATTACAAATTTCATATTTCAACAAGTTTGTACAAATGAACACTTAGGCACGCTGTAATGGATTAATACGATGCATAAAACGACACCAAAGGACAGAATCTCTAAGTAATAAAAGTCAATTTGATACTTTCCACATTTGTACAGCTGGACTATTTAAGCATATTCCGAAAAATCGGAGAAGCTCAATGCTGTTCATACATCACTGCAGCTGCTGTCGGCTCTGGAAGGTCTTCCTTTGAGAAAAAAAATATGCTCCGAGACACAAAAACATTTTTGTATTACATAAAAAAACTTAATGTGTCACAAAATGTTGACATCAGTGCGTGGAACCAGACGAATCTTTGGTAAATATGCAAATAACATTCTCCAGTGGAACATTTTCTTATCGAGATGCGTTATTTATGATTCTTCCATTTTCTAAAGTGATTATGTTCAATAAAATCACATCTGACTGTATGAATATGAAGACAAAATTCTCCCTGACTCAGTAAAATGTCACCGTGTCAGACAGTCTGTGTTTCTAGATGAAATATTGTACAATGTAAAAAGCAGTCAGGCCAGAAACATAGATGAGACCCTGAGCAATTGAAATATTTTTTATGGCGACTTTTGCTGCATAAACAAGTAGTTCACATGATATATAAACTCATAGAATCCCAATGGAGTCATCGCTACTATTTCCACTATAACCATTCGGAATAGGAAGGTTACTTGTGTTAATTACTGTGAAAAGTGTTTGAGGCTAGAAAAAGAACTAAAAGAAGAACTAACAAGAGCGGAACATATGTGGATGGTTGTGTTAAAGGGGTAATCACTAGAGATGAGCGAGTAGTATTCGATTGAGTAGGTATTCGATTGAATACTACAGTATTCGAAAAACTCGTACTCGATCGAGTACCGCTCACTATTCGAATGGAAAAGTTCGATGCAGAACCGGCATTGATTGGCAGAATGCTATACAGTCGGCCAGTCAACGCTGGTTCTTCTCCTACCTTTAGAAGTCTTCTCCGTGCAGCTTCCCCGCGGCGTCTTCCGGCTCTTCATTCACTCTGCCAGGCATTGGGCCTGGGCAGAGCTGACTGCGCATGTCCACTTGTAGTGCGGGCATGCGCATCGGCTCTGCCCAGGCCCGATGCCTGGCAGAGTGAATTCAGAGCTGAAAGATGCCATGGGGACGCTGCAAGGAGAAGACTTCTCAGAGGATCCAGCCCGACCCTCACTCGTGGACTTGGTAAGTATAATTTGATCGAACATTGCCTACCCCTGAAACGAGCATTTCCCCCCCATAGACTATAATAGGGTTCGATATTCGATTCAAGTAGTCGAATATTGAGGGGCTACTCGAAACAAATATCGAATCTCGAACATTTTACTGTTCGATCATCTCTAATAATCACATAAGAACAAGCTATCCATATCTTTTTAGAAACATTAGTAAAGTTGTATTTCACAGCCCCTGTTTTTCTAGTGGTTCCTATGTGTAACAGTCCATTCGATTCACTATCACTGGTGCACGAAAAAACTGTAACCCTGCCGGTACAGGTGCTAGTAGACCATCCAAAAAAAGTAGTAGTTCAGCAACCAGTCTAGTGTCGATTTAAAACATTTCTCTTTTATTCAAGCATGTAAAATTCCCCAAAATGACAAGAAACCAGTGAAAAAATAAAAAGGAAAAATGGGCACAGCACTTACATATAGACGTTTCTTTGGATTACATGGAACAATGAATTGACACGAAAAAAGCCTTAACCGCCTTTAACCGCCGATATATCTTTTTAGACCCCAAAATAAGATAGATGGACGCCAAGGGCAGGTTTGGAAACATGACACTTAGGGTAGCAGCACATTACCGGGTTTCACCCGTGAACAGTCCGTGTGTTAGCTAGATCTACCTGCTTGAACTTCGTGCTGGGAGAGAGACTCAGCGGTGTAACTTGAGAGGGTGCAGAGGATGCAGTTGTACCAGTCCCAGGAGCCTTAGGGTGGCCCATAAACACCGGCATCAGTATTGAGATTGCAGCTTCCATCTGGCCCATAAGTCAAAGAGACCCACAGATTACCCTAACCACACTAAGGTGGATTAAACTCCTTAGCACTCGTAACCATCACTAGCAAGAATTCTCTGTATGGATGAGGTAGGGGGCCCCGGACAAAAGATTGCACCAGGGCCCACAAGACTTTAGTTACGTCACTGTTACTACAAAGTTGTCTTTGCCTACATCTATCAAAGTGATATACATAACAAAGTCATGTTCTGTATCCCTGTATTGTGCTCTGTAATATGGCAGTGGCAGTTGAATACATTTGAGGTGGTAGTAGACTCCCTGTAACAGGTGAATAAATAGTCCTTAATCGGTTTTCCCATTTCCTCCGCCCTTGGGCAAATTTTTGCCTGATTTTGGAAAACCACTTGAATTGTTGCAATGAATGCCAAATACTTTGTAGTGATCTTACAAGTATACAATAAAAATAATAAGATCAAGAGGTTAAGCCTTTGCGCATGAACTAAATCTGGCTTTTGTAAGCACATGACCTCTTCCAAGTGATCTTATGTCATGTTATAGTAGTAGACGAGGTGCACTCACCGGAGCACAATAGGAACAGTAAGAGTTCTGAAAGACAATGGAGTGTTCTATGTAATCTTTTCTGTTTGTTTACATTGGATTCCTATACCTGTTGAAGAACTGATCCACACCCTTTGGGCCGGATCCAGTGTAAATAGGACGGGTACGCATTTTTGTCTTCCTTTTGGCTCCTGCGAGGTGTGCTAAGAGCTCTAGTCCATATGTTTATCTAGAACACAGATAATGTTTCCAAATGTAACCAGAGAATATATGGAAAATAAAGAAAGATGACTCCATAACCGATTATCTTAAGATATTGTATAAAACGTTCAAGGAAATGGTAAGAAAGTGCAATCCTATTTATCAACGTTTCCTGATAGGTTTCAATGTGGAATAATAGAATTGCATTGTAAATATTAACATTTTTTTTTTTAAGACTTCAGCAAACACAAAGAATATCCTATGGCAAAATAAACATCTGCTATGAGACAGTCGGTTTTGGCAGGTTCCAAGCTATTGTTTAATCAAATATTACGGGATTACAGAACATCCTGTTGATTAAAAACACTCAATTAAAATATATCTGTGAAAAATGAGAAGATTGTTTTAATTTCGCAGGCGAGTTCAGTTTGGTGGAACATCTGAAATGGAGGGCTGCATGAAGAAACCAGTGCTGGTAATAGATGTGAATATCCTTCTCTGGCTCTCTAGATACAGCGGGCGCATCAGGGGTGTAGACCTACCTGTCACCAGGGATGAGCAATGAACCGGTTTGCAAAAAATTTTCCAAAAATCTCAGGCTTGGCCAAACACATAATGGGGTTAGCCACTCACAAGTTACTATTATGCTGAGGCGTCATGACATCAGTCCACCCCATGTGACCACTGAGACCCAATCACAAGTTTCAGAGGAGACCTACATCTGCGGTCACCACCCAGTATGTTGGAAGATGCCTAGGAGAGGACAGGTGAGGACGCCCAGGACATGTGTGGGAGGGTTTATTATTTTTCTGCCCCACCACCAAGCCTTCGATTATTATACTCCAGACTCCGTAGAGACCCAAAGTACAAAAATACCACTTTCAGTCTAGACCAAACAAGTTGAAACTAAGCTGGTGGGAAAATCTCGTGAAAATTTGCAAAACAAATCTTGTAAATTTTGCCTTTCTCTACTTGGGTCAAATTTTTGTAAGTGGCAGTTAATAAGAGTTAGTGCACTGGTAAGCAATAAGTAATATATAAACCAACTGCAACCCTGCTGGCCATAGCCCTGGAATGAAGTGGTGGTGGAGTAGTGTAGCCATATCAGAAAGAACCACCAAATGTTCTGAGTCCGGGGTAAGAATACAAAATGTTACAAATCACAATGTCTGTCAACTGGAACCAGCAGGTTTAGCTGATTTTTCTCTTTAATGCTGAGTTCACACAGTTTTTTGGACTAGATTGGAATCCGCCTCAGAATCCACCTCCAAAAAATACCTCCCATTGACTTCCATGGGAGCCGTTCACAAATTTTTTCCAGCTTGCAGAACAAAAGAAGTGAGTTGCTCTAGCTTGATGTGGATTTCGCGGCTGAATCTGCCGCGGTGTCTGCGGCGCAAGACTCTCTTCCGACTAAACCCATTCATTTGGGCCTAATCCGGAGCGGAATGCCACGACTGGATGCCGGTGAACTGCACCAGCATCCACTTGCGGAGGCGATTTTTGGAGGCGGATTCTGAGCCGGCCTCTGTGTCAAAATCCAGTCCAAAAAACTCCTTGTGAACTCATCATAAGTGGATAACACCTTTAAAAGATGTTTTTAACACCTATTTATAGCAATAGCCTATCCTTAGGATAGGTCATTAACATTAACACGGTTTGCAGGGTTCCCACATTTTCATACTCGGATCTGTGCTGATCATTCACCTTACAAAATATAGTGGTGCCTTTAGGTACTGCATAGACTTAACAAGGAGCAGCGCTGCAGTAACTAACTCCACTACTACATTTAGCACGACAAGTGCTCATCACAGCTCCCGCGCTGCCCCACAGAAGCTTATCTGTGGCGATCTCAAGTGTTACTATTAGAAAGTAGATAACCCCTTAAAGGGATCCTATCATTGGATACCCTTTTTTTCTGATTAACACGTCATTTTCTTGTGGCCGCTTACACAGTAAGCTGGTGTAAGAGGCCATTTTCTTGTGGCAGTGGGCAGGGCCGCCATCAGGAATTTTGGGGCCCCATACAGCCTAAGTGTCTGGGCCCCCCCCCCCCCACCATTTTAAGACTACTTTATTTTGCGACAATTAAACCAGTGATTTTCAACCTTTTTTGAGCCGCGGCACACTTTTTACACTTCAAAAATCCCGGGGCACACCACCAACCAAAATGGCACAAAATGACACTAAAACAGTATATATTATACATATAGTTAATAATATAGATTCTAAATGGTTGAATCTTTGGTTGAAATAAACTGCAGCAAAATCTGCAACAAAAACGCTGCGTTTATGCAACGTGGGGCCTCAGCCTTACGCCTCCTGCATACAAGTGGCACGCATGTGGTTTTCACTGATATAAACATTAAAAATTAATTGACAGGGCCACAAATGCAGACAGATATAGGGTATATATAGGACAGATATAGGGTAGGTATAGGACAGATATAGGTGATGTATAGGACAGATATAGGGAATGTATAGGACAGATATAGGTGATGTATAGGACAGATATAGGGAATGTATAGGACACATATAGGACCTGCTCTATAATTTTCAGCTCTTCAATTTGGCCCAGATACACAGCCACAAAAAGAATGGCTGTATATATGGGTCCTTAGAAATGTATAGGTCTGTACTTATATCCACAGTTGTGTATAAAAAGTTTGGTCATGTATATTACAGGTTACAACTCAATGTGCCTCATATTAATAGCAGTGAACCCCATCATGTCCCTCACATTAACCCCCTGTGTGCTTTACATAAGGGACACTGATATGTGAGACATATGGAGGTAATAATTAAGTAAATATCTTCATTATATAGTACCCCCATATGTCACACATGTTATTAACTCTTATGTGAGCCACAGGGGTTAATATGAGGGACATGATGGGGTTAATTGCTATTAATGTGAGGCACCTGGAGTTACTAAAACTAAATTAATAACCCCAAATGCCTGACATTAATAAGAATAGTTACTAACCTGGTGTTTTCTTTTACTTTCACTTTGTTCAGCTTCCTCTCCTCCTCTCCTATTCTGGGCTGCAGATGGCAGGAGCTCCTCCTCACGTGTAGCAGCAGGTCCCTTATCCTGTGCAGTGAGAGGCTCATCTCTGATTGGTGGGCAGGGAGAGAAGGGGGCGTGTCCTACACCTGAGCTCTAGCAGAGCAGTGTAAGGACGCTCCGTCTACATTTACAAGCAGGGACTGGCTGCTGTGCCTGCAATGTACAGTAGGTCTCCCGTGCCAATCTTGGCACACGTTTGGGGAACTTTCCCCGCGGCACACCCGGCACACTGGCTTAAACAACCTCCTCTGACCTGGGGCCTGGGCAGTGGGCACTGCAGGGGGCCCGATCGAAATGTCAGGGCCCCGATCGGTCCCCGTCCCCCAATCCAGCCCTTGGCCGGGCCCCTGACGCCAGTAGCGGTAGTACTGCCCTATCGGCGGCCCTGGCAGTGGGCATGTGCAGTCGGCACTGCCCGAGGCCCGATGGCAGAGCCGACTGCGCATGTCTAGAAGATTAAAACCCAGGACAGAAGAAAACACAGAGAGAGAGTGTTCCAGAAGAAGATGGAGGTGGCGCTGGAGAGTTCTCTCGAAGCATTGGGGATGCCCACAGTGCTGTTTGAGTGCTGGGGACCACCCCCAGTGCTGCAATACCGAAAAAAAAACCTGGATTTCTACCGAATGGAGAAGACATCTAAAGATAGGAGAAGAATAGCTTTTCTCAAAGCTATTCCTACGTATTAGTCAGAAAAAAAGGGTATTCAATGATAGGATCCCTTTAAGGATCATATTATTTATAGAGTGTATAACATATCCCAATCTTATAATGATTACTATATACAGTCCCCTCCTAAAACACATTTCCTAAGGTGTTTTCCAAAAGTACATAATGGTTTTCCAATTGGACCATAAAGGTTGCGAAAAATAGTCCAAGGGCCCTGATCTTCTTAATGTATCAGGCTCCGATATTTTAAATGGGGGCCTTGGACCTAGTCACTCTATTATTCCAGGTTTACATGGAGCAGATATATGTAAGAACACTTATTGTAAATGCAATTCTCCTCTATACATGCAGTCGGTTGACCGGAGGTGAAATAATGGTATAAGAAAACCTAAAACCCATAAGATTATAATGTGTGGCCATAAGTACATGACGACTGTTTGCACAACGCAGTGTGATCTAGCGCTCTACGCGAACAGCATGCACGGTATGAAGCATCATTATGAAAGCTGGAGGCTACGTGACAAACAAGTGGTTGTTGTAGCCGTGTAACACTAAACACTACATGATTTCTCTAAAAAAGGCACAAATTGTTTCAGAGTGACTCCAGGCCTTTTATTTCCGTTACAATAATGTGCATTGATGCACGAGAAATAAAGCCAAGATATGTTCAGGGGATCTGGAGAATTAATGTGTTTTCAGGTCTCATCGAAGTAAATAAGGATTCTCGATGTCTTCCTTTCAGTAATGGCTAAATACCAGTTTCCAGAATAAACACAATTTTTTTGTGGAGAATGAGAATGGCTTTGAGACATCTGTGACACATTAGATACATGTTAAGGATCAGCAGAATAGTGGGACATAAATAAAGACCAAATGTCACAGACAAGGGACGCATTAGTTATTGCTAACCAAGATTTTTTTCATTCTCACCAAATTATTTTTGGATTTTTTTTGTACGGTTCTCATTGGATATGAATTTGGCAGTTTCAACGAACATATTTGTAAAATGGCCAATGATCTTAAAAGGGAGTCAATCATTAAAATTAATTTTTTTTCTCCCTAACACGTAGGAAAAGCCTTAAGAAAGGCTATTCTTCTCCGACCATTAGATGTCTTCTCTGCACCGTCATTCGGTAGAAATACCTGGTTTTCTTCTGTTTGCAAATGAGTTTTCTTGCTGCACTGGGGGTGTCCTTAATGCTGCGAGAGAAATCTGCAGCGCTGGCTGCCTCTATCTTCCTTCGACTCTCCTTGCATCTTCTTCTGGCGCTGGCTTCAAACTTGGCATGCTCTGATGTCGGGCCTTGATCAGGGCCAACTACGCATGCCCGCGACCATTTTCTTGTAGCCTCTTACCCCAGCTTACTGTGTAAGCGGCCACAGGAAAATTGTCGCGACCCGATGTATCTTCTAACGCCAGCCATGATGTCCTTATTGTCGTCAGTCAGGTTATCTTCTCATACGTGTAGTGTCCTCCTGATAACCAGCCATGATGCCATTGTGGTCGGGTTATCTTCTCATACATGTAGTGTCCTCCTGATAACCAGCCATGATGTCCTTATTGTGGTCGGGTTATCTTCTCATACATGTAGTGTCCTCCTGATAACCAGCCATGATGTCCTTATTGTGTCTGGGTTATTTTCTCATACATGTAGTGTCCTCCTGATACCCAGCCAAGATGTCCTTATTGTGGTCGGGTTAACTTCTCATACATGTAGTGTCCTCCTCATAACAGCCATGATGCCCTTATTGTGGTCAGGTTATCTTCTCATACATGTAGTGTCCACCTGATAACCAGCCATGATGTCCTTATTGTGGTCGGGTTATCTTCTCATACATGTAGTGTCCTCCTGATAACCAGCCATGATGTCTTTATTGTGGTCAGGTTATCTTCTCATACATGTCGTGCCCCTGCCTGATAACCAGTCATGATGTCCTTATTGTGGTCAGGTTATCTTCTCATACATGTAGTGTCCTCCTGATAGCCAGCCATGATGTTAACTGGTCCACAATAAAGAAATCAAGCATTAGGAGTTTAGGGTTCTTAGACTCTGTATCATATTTTAAAAACCACCAAACTAACTAATACACTGGAGGTTTTACTTCTCTGAAGAGTCTAACCAAACAACCTCTGCCTTGTTCTACAACCAGTTCACCTCCATGTTTATTAGAGATACTCTTGTATTATACTGCATGTGGCATTTTTTTCACATGACCCAAATAAAAGCTCAGTGTTAACAGAAATATCATTGGATTAATGTCACAAAGGATTTCCTTTGAAATTTAGAAGTTCCTAAATCATTTAAAGCATCCATGCTGCTATATGCGACACTCAAGGTGACAACTACGAAATAAACTTTTCCTGGCTGCCATTCTGAATTTCCTCACTTTCCAGCTGTCAGGATTTCTGGGACCAGTTGTGTCAGTGGTGCGCTCTGTATGTGAAATTGGAAATAGAAACTGAAATGATGAAAGTAGAAATAAATTTAATAAGAAGGCATGCTATTAATAAATAATTGGCATCCTGCGTCTATCTTCCTGATAAATAATTGGCACCCCGCATCAAAGTTGTTGTACGTTGATTGTAATATGTGAGCTGGGAATGATTGATGAAAAACAAAGAATTGTTCTATGTTTAAAGCTCAGTGCCGATAAACAAGCAATGTCAAGAGGAACACAATGGGGGTAAAAATACATGGATAGAGAAACTAGATAGATAGATAGATAGATAGATAGATAGGAGATAGATAGATAGATAGATAGATAGATAGATAGATAGATAGGAGATAGATAGATAGATAGATAGATAGATAGATAGATAGGAGATAGATAGATATGAGATAGATAGATATGAGATAGATAGATAGATAGATAGATAGATAGATAGATATGAGATAGATAGATAGATAGATAGATAGATAGGAGATAGATAGATAGATAGATAGATAGATAGATAGATAGATAGATAGATAGATCCGCACTGGAACCCATAAACAGGTCTGGTGGTATAGTGTAGTTGTGTCAAAAAGAAAACCTATAGATGGTCTTATATACTGGAACCATACCCAAATTATTGATAGTCAGTAGACAAGATAAGTGGTCTACGTCGAGAAGGTAGAACACATTTTGGTAAAACACCTCAGTTACCCATACTGTTGAACGCACCCCCAAAAACCTGTTTTGCCAAATATTCATGGGTTCACTTGCAAGATTGTCCCAAACCAGAACTGCTATTATTATACACTGAGATCTCTTAGGGTATGTTCCCATGGAGTTTTTTGCAGGCAGATTTTGATGCAAAATCCACCTCAAAATTTGCCAAGGCTCCTTTTCAATTCAATGGGAGCTGCTCTCTTATTTTCCGCTAGCTAGTAGAAAAAAGAAGCGACATGCCCTATTTTGCCACGGATTCCCTTGGCTGAGTCAGCGGTGGCGTCAACAGCTCAAGACTCACTCCTGATTAGGCCCATTCATTCGGGTCTAATAAGTAGCGGGATGCCACAACAGAATGCCGATGCACTGCAGCTGTGCGGAGAGTTCACACGGCGGAAAAGCTTTCTGCCATTTGAACATACCCTTAAGAGTAGTAAGCAGAGTCCCAGAGGAGAGAGGAGGTGAGTAAACAACAAAAACATCTGGGGGAGCATTGGTGTCCTCTTCGGGACTCTTCCGTCCTTTAGAATGACAATGGTGCAGCCCATGTTTCTGCTGAAACCATGTCATAAGTCTCAGCAGTCCCCTTGATGTCATTCAGGACACTGGAGGAGACCTTAAAGGGACACTGAGGGAATGCCAGATACTACACCGTGTGCAGAATTATTAGGCAAGTTGTATTTGAGAGGATTCTTTTTATTATTGGTCAACAACTATGTTCTCAATCAACTCAAAAGACTCATAAATATCAAGGCTTAGTATTTTTGGAAGTTGGAGTGTTTTTTTTTTTTTTTTAGTTTTGGCTATCTTAGGAGGATATCTGTTTGTGCAGAATTATTAGGCAACTTAATAAAAACCAAATCTCTCCCCATCTCACTTGTTTATTTTCACCAGGTAAACCAATAGAACAGTATAAAATTTAGAAATAAACATTTCTGACATTCAAAAACAACAACAACAAAAAAATCAGTGAACAATATAGCCACCTTTCTTTACAATGACAAAAGCCTTCCATCCATAGATTCTGTCAGTTGCTTGATCTGTTTACGATCCACGTTGCGTGCTGCAGCCACCACGACCCCCCAGACACTGTTCCAAGAGGTGGACTGTTTTCCCTCCCTGTAGATCTCACATTTTATGAGGGACCACAGGTTCTCTATGGGGTTCAGATCAGGTGAATATGGGGGCCATGTCATTATTTTTTCTTTTTTTAGACCTTTGCTGGCCAGTCAGTGGAGTGTGGAGTATTTGGATGCATATGATGATGGAGCATGGTCTTGCATGAAAATCATGTTTTTCTTGAACACTACCGACTTCTTCCTGTACTACTGCTTGGAGAAGGCGTCTTCCAGAAACTGGCAGTAGGTCTGGGAGTTGAGCTTCACTCCATCTTCAACTCAAAAAGGTCTCACAAGTTCATCTTTGATGATACCAGCCCATACCAGTACCCCACCTCCACCTTGCTGGCATCTGAGTCGGAGTGGAGCTCTCTGCCCTTTACTGATCCAGCCTCGGGCCCATCCATCTGCCCATCAAGAGTCATTCTCATTTCATCAGCCCATAAAACCTTAGAAAAATCAGTCTTAAGATATTTCTAGGCCCAGTCTTGATGTTTTATCAAAAGGTGGTTGTTTTTCAGACTTCTTTACCTTGGCCATGTCTCTGAGTATCGCACACCTTGTGCTTTTTCATACTCCAGTAACGTTGCAGCTCTGAAATATGGAAAAACTGGTGGCAAATGACATCTTGGCAGCTTCACGCTTGATTTTCCTCAATTCATGGGCAATTATTTTGCGCCTTTTTTTTTTTTTTTTTTTTATCAACACGCTTCTTGCGACCCTGTTGGCTATTTGCCACAAAACGCTTGATTGTTCGGTGATCACGCTTCAAAAGTTTTGCAATTTCAAGACTGCTGCATCTCTCTGCAAGATATTTCACAATTTTTGATTTTTCAGAGTCCGTCAAATTTCTCTTCTGACCCATTTTTGGCAAAGAAAGGAAGTTGCCTAATAATTAAGCACACCTTATATAGGGTGTTGATGTCATTAGACCACACCCCTCCTCATTACAGAAATGCAAATCCCCTGATTTACATAATTGGTAGTTGGCTTTCAAGCCTATACATCTTGGAGTAAAACAACATGTATAAAAAGAATGATGTGATCAAAATACGGATTTCCCTTATAATTCTGCACACAGTGTATGATGGACCTAGAGTTGACTGTTATTTTCAATCACCTCCCTATGGCTTCCGCTTATTATACTCTGGGAGTCTGCAGAGACCCCTGGGTATTATAGTGGTTTGTGAGTGGAAAAAATCAAAAATTTTGGGTTTGACTGAAACCAAAATTTTGGGGAAAATTTGTAAAGAACCTGTTTTGTTACAGAATGGTGTACTCAAAAGTAGTAGTTATCAGGATCTCACATGCATGAGCCAACAGGCATCAGTCCTCTTCGATGTGTTCTGCCACACTCATGGGCTAGGCCTACAGTTCTTGATGGAGCAGTAACTGCTTTCCAGGACAGTGCAGACTAACCAACTGAATGGATTTGTCCAATAATGCCTCTCAAAAAAGCACAAAGGCTCTCCTAGTCATGACAAGTACATTGCTAGTACAGCAAGCGATAGGTAATCCCACAGACTCTGACAAATAATGTCTCCCTTGGTACAACACTTAGGTGCAACCAACATTCCACCTCTAAAAGTTGCTCCTGAATAGGAAACACAGCAATGTACTCTTTGCATCACCAATGGTGATGAGTACATCCAGGCAATTGTCACAGATTAACATAATATCACATTATCACCTTTTCTCAAAGAATGCTAATCTGTCCTGGGTAGGGACTCTGTATGGCCATCCATTGTCTCCCACCTAAGGTTGCCTGAATTAGAAAGTTAACCTTCACCTCCTACCATCCTTAATGCAACTGGCACACAAAGGTTAAGGTGAACACGTCTGCTATTGTAGTTACGCCCATGATACTTGGTGCCAAATGTTGTAACAATACTAAGTACAGTACGGTATGGATTAGTGGTGGGTGAAACACTCAAGATTTGCAAATATTCATGACATTCTTCCGCATTCTTGTTTTGGAACAAATTTGCTCACGTAGGAGCATTGATGTCTTGATGCCGACTTCAAGGTGTCATGTCGTCAATTCCCCCTTTTTGGCTCAATCAGAAGCCTCAACTATGACCAGGGGCTGCAGACTTCATGGAGAAGCCTAAAAAGTTGGGAGTTCTGGGGAAAGAGACTGGGCGGCTCAGCAGATCCCAAGAAAGGTAAGTATGAGTTTGTGATTTTTGCACACCTTACTTGAGCCAGCGTTTATTATCTTCTCTGGTCTGGAGAGAGTATAATGATGGTCAATTACGACGATATGTCAATTTATAGATATTGCTAGGATGAGAGTAAATGGCTGTGACTGCAGTTTTTGGACTAGCCCATTTCCTAGGACACACTCATATTCCAATGAGGACTGGCCATTCAGTTCATTTTAATGTTGCGCTAGATGCAAAGCAATGTAAATGTGCCACAGGTCAACAATTGATTTCATCTAAAATTTATTACCTCCTCGGGAACTCAACACCACTAGAATACAAATGAGAAGACGTGGCAGAGAAAAAATCACAATGAAATTTTACTTCTGTAGTGCTAGAAGCCATGTTACATACCAGGGTGAATGTACTATATACTAAGTTTTTTTATTTTTAACCTTTACAGAAAATATATTAACCTGTGTAAGGGAATTGTAATAGGAGCAATTCCCCAGTAGCTGCTGGTGAACCCTGGTGGGAGGGCACATTAGACAGTGAACCCTAAGCTGAATTTCCCACCACTGCCCCTTCCTGCTTGCCGGTCCTATCCTAAGCAATAGGTGGCAACTGGTCGATGGGCCCTTCCTATAAAAGTGACAAGACAGAATGGAGACAAGACAAACAACAACAAAGGGAGGTCAGCTAGCCAAGGGTCTAGTAACAGTCGAGCAATGCAGTACAGAATAAAAATCCAAGAGAGTAGTCAAAGGGTAAGCCAGAGGTCAGCAATACAATATAGCAGCAGACAGAGGAGCTTAGCAAGGACAAGGTCACAATATCTAGCACTTCTATGAGGGTTGATCTCCAGTATATAGAGGCCCAAGACCAGCCCTAGGCTTGATTGGTAGATGGGCTGTCAATAACACAGGCAAGGCTAGAATTAACAATTTGATGAACAGAGGAAACAAGGTGCAAAAGATGGGTGTGGTGGAAACTTTTCCTATAATACATGTGCAGTACAAAGGGTCAAGATCGTATAAAGAGTTCCATTTATTAATGATATTATTATCATATAGAATTCCTTTGTATTGGTGGTTATTTGGTTGGACGCTATCTCTGTGGTGGTAATGAGTGGTTCCACCTTCTCTCCTTTACCTTTGTCGGACCAGAATTTCATTACCTGTCCCCTTGGCTGGATGTATCCTTATGCTGTGCAAAGATTGTGGAAAAAAAGTTGCAAAGTAAGAATGCTTTTCTGAAATAGAAGGGTTAATAGTTTATTTTTTTCAATTAACAAATTTAAGCGAATGACAAAAAGAGAGGGGTGGCAGTGTCTTAAATCCATAGGCAGGTCCTTGATAAGTTTACAAATTTTGGCCTCTTGTGAAGGTTTCTCCAATTTGTCCTTGTTATGTTGTTTGCTATGAAATCTTCCTGTTGGATGACAATGACCCAAGTCTTTAAAGATCTCTTTATAACCCCTTTCAGTCGTTTCATCCTCCATAATTCTCCTGAGGCCTCCTAAATTCTCTGTTGGATGGATCTCATTGATCCTGAAATTCATTGTAAAAAGATATCACTAAATTGGTTGTTTTAACAGGAGGTAACAGGTCAGGCCCCACCTGGGTTGTCTGGAGCACAAAGAGGAGCCCATTATCTATGAAACGCCTAACTCAAAGCCAACACGCCGAGACCTCGATACAAAGATGTGATGTAAACAATTTACTGAGGTCAAAAGGAAAACGGTTTGATACAATGGCCCTTCATTTAGAAGGATTTTCTGCTTTGATACACTATAAATAAAATGTAAGATCAGGACAAATGAAAAGTCTCGTAAATTTCTAATATAATTTGTGTTCCGGTTCCTCATCACTGGAAGATATTAGTGAACGAGAACATCCGAGGCTTCAGGAGTCCGCTTAGGTGAAAAACAGTATCCCTTTCTATACAGAATAACAAATGAGTGACTTTTACTCTCTAGTATTACCACACGGGTTCATTGATATTCAGGACACTGCAAATGTATTAGGCAAGGGAGAGGAAAATAATGCAAAGTAAAAATGCTTTCAGAAATAAAGGGTTAAAGGGATTCTATCAATAAAATGGATGTTTTTCTCCCTAACACTTAGGAATAGCCTTAAGAAAGGCTATTCTTCTCCTACCATTAGATGTCTTCTCCGCAACACCGTTCCATAGATATCCCATTTTTTTTCGGTAGGCAAATGAGTTTTCTCACAGCACTGGGGGCGGTCCCCAGCACTCAAACAGCACTGTGGGGCTTCCACAGTGCTGCGAGAAAACTCTCCAGTGACCACCTCGCCACGATGTCTTCTTCCGATGGCTTCTTCTGGCTTTAAATGGCACGCATGCGCAGTCGGCTCTGCCATTGGGCAGATCCAATTGTGCATGTTTGTGGCCATTTTCTTGTGGCCGCTTACACAGTACGCATGCGCAGAGCGGAATGTTGTGCCAAAAGGAGACAGAGGCTGGTATGGGTAGCGACTAGAGATGAGCGAGTAGTACTCGATCGAGTAGGTATTCAATTGAATACTATGGTATTCGAAATACTCGTACTCGAGTACCACTCGCTATTCGAATGTAAAAGTTTGATGCAGAACCAGCATTGATTGGCCGAATGCTATACAGTCAGCCAATGAACACTGGTTCTTCTCCTACCTTTAGAAGTCTTCTCCATGCAGCTTCCCTGCGGCGTCTTCCGGATCTTCATTCACTCTGCCAGGCATCGGGCCTGGGCAGAGCCGACTGCGCATGTCTGCTTGTAGTGCGGACATGCGCAGTCAACTCTGCCCAGGCCCGATGCCTGGCAGAGTGAATTCAGAGCCGGAAGACGCCGTGGGGACGCTGCACGGAGAAGACTTCTCGGAGGATCCAGCCCGACCCTCACTCGTGGACTTGGTAAGTGTAATTTGATCGAACGTTGCCTACCTCTGAAACGAGCATTTTCCCCCCATAGACTATAATACGGTTCGATATTCGATTCGAGTAGTCGAATATTGAGGGGCTACTCGAAACGAATCGAACATTTTACTGTTCGCTCATCTCTAGTAGCGATCAAACAATTCTAATATTTGGTATTTTTGAATTGTGGGATAAATAAGTGATATGTTTAATAGATCAGACTTTTAGCCAGCCATGTGTTTTGTCAGTGTGCTAGCCATATTTTTCAAAGCTGTACGTTGACCCAATATTTCCTATGGCCCCGTACCCCCATGGTGGGGCTTGAATCAGTCTCTGGATACAAGGACATGTATTACGTCTGCTATGAAGGGAGAAGCCATAGGAAAAGTGTCCGAACCTCTTGGGAGCTGGGGAGTATCCTTGCCCACCATCACAGTGGCTGCATAAAATATCCCCCCATTCTCAACGGTCAGACCCTCACAATCAGCAATCCATCCTCTCTCCTATGGATAGACGATAAATATGTTTTTTGGAATAGCCCCTTTAACAGAGGACGACTGCTGTTTCATACCATGTATGGAAAGGGCTCAGTCCCTCAACCTTCTGCATAGTCACGGTAGTGCAACTCTCTCTATTCACTAGAATAATCTGAACTGCAATACCATACATAGCCTATGGACAAGAGTGGCGCTATTTCTCAAAAAAATTAAAAAATGACCAATTCAGATTCCCTTTAAGAAATATTCTTCTGGACCTGTCGAAATGGACTTTGAAATGTAAAATTGTCTTTTTTTTCCTAATGCCGTCATCATCTCCTCAACTACAACTGCAGATCACAGGTGCACGGTGAAAAAAAACACTTGATTCGATCTCCTTCTGGAGAAAGCGCTATGAAAGATACAGTTATGCTGATGTGGAATTTGATAAAAGAAGTTCTGATTTTATTTCTGGCTTCTAATGCAAGAAGTTAAGCTCTATTACGCCGACTTCCAATGCAAGAAAGCAGTCTCTGCGTCCCTGGCTTATGATAATACAAACCAGGCTTTGTTTTGTCTTGCTTTTAGCACACAAAGTCAAGCTCTATTTCTCTGTCCTATGGTACGACAAGCCAGGCTCTTTCCTCTGGCTTATAATATACAATGTCAGGGTCTATTTCCCTGGCTGGCAATAGAAAAAGCCAGGCGTCTTCTCTGCTTCCAAGAAAACTTCTCAAGGTTGGTTTCCTGACATTCTGATGCGCAAAATGAATTGTGCAACGCATTGTTTTCAGATTGATGCTAGTATAATTTATCAAATCTGAAGCATTAAGCATGGCAGAAGACCGTATGTCTTATTTTCCTAAACATTTAATGAATATCTTCATTGTCATCAATGATAGGAAATGACTTTGTTGCAATATTTTTTTTTAGAAATTTATTAAAAAAAAGAATTTCTAACATTTTGTTTAAATATTTGATTGACAAGTTTTGAATAAATATATTATTATATATACACAATACATTACAAAACAATATAATACAGAATGCAATATAAATTTATCATCCTCATCCACATAGCTCTCCATAATGCTGCACCTCCCTACATTCCCTCCCTCATCTCCAACCCGTGCTCCCCATTCACTCAATGACCTAAGACTTATATCCTCTATTATTAGAACCTCCCACCAGACTTCTCCTGAGCTGCACCACTTCTCTAGAATGCTCTACCCTGGACAATCAGATTAACTTCCAATTTATTATGTAGTTTATATGTCTATTACGTATAGTAATGGATCTTAACACTTAAAGGGGTTATTAAGTCACAGCAAGATATATGCTATACACAGGATAGGGAGTAACTAACTGATCTGCAGATTGCTGGGAACTAGAGATGAGCGAAAAGTAAAATGTTTGAGGTTCGATATTCGTTTCGAGTAGCCCCTCAATATTCGACTACTCGAATCGAATCTCGAACCCTATTACAGTCTATGGGGGGAAAATGCTCGTTCCAGGAGTAGGCAACATTCAATCAAATTATACTTACCAAGTCCACGAGTGAGGGTCGGGCTGGATCCTCCGAGAAGTCTTCTCCTTGCAGCTTCCCCGCGGCATCTTCCAGCTCTGAATTCACTCTGCCAGGCATCGGGCCTGGGCAGAACCGACTGCGCATTCCCGCACTACAAGCGGACATGCGCAGTCGGCTCTGCCCAGCCCCGATGCCTGGCAGAGTGAATGAAGAGCCGGAAGACGCCGCGGGGAAGCTGCACGGAGAAGACTTCTAAAGGTAGGAGAAGAACCAGCGTTGATTGGCCGACTGTATAGCATTTGGCTAATCAATGCTGGTTCTGCATCGAACTTTTACATTCGAATAGAGAGTGGTACTCGATTGAGTACGAGTATGTAGAATACCGTAGTATTCGATTGAATACCTACTCGATCGAGTACTACTTGCTCATCTCTACTGAGAACCCATCATGAGCATTGGGATATTTTGCACCCCAACTTTAAATGGGGTGATGTAGAGACAGTGTGCCACTCCATTCATTTTAACGTGACCGATGGAAATAGCATTTTGGTTATCTCCATTATTGGATAGGTGTGGCTGGACCTGCTTAATATAGTAGGGTCATTTATCATTTCACAACTCTTTTGCACATTTTTATTCATTCTATGCACCTATTTTGCTAAAAAGATGCACCTGCATCAAAAAAATTCTGCAAAATTCAACTCATGGAAATTGTGATTCCACTGCTGTCAGATTTTTTTTTTTTTTTAAAGGTGCCGTACCTGTGCCCACGTGCATGAAAAAAGTAGGAAGTGCTGCTATAAAAAAAAGTACACAGGGATGCATCCATCGCAAGCCCATCCTGAAAGATCAGACATTTCAGGTGTTTTATGCTGTCCATGTACTAAGTGCAGTTTCCATCCCAAAGTGCACCTTTTTAAAGGAGTACTATGTCTCATAAAGGAAATGTTGCCTCAATGTGGCTGCTTTGTAGCATAATTATTAGAGCATGCATGCCCTGCTAAGAATTCTGGGAAAGGATATGCAAATAGTGAAATCTCTTCCACTACTACCGTGTTTCCCCGGAAATAAGACAGTGTCTTAAATTAAATTCTTGTCCTAAATATAGGACAATGTCTTATTTTTTTTTTGGGGGGGGGGTCTTATGGAGCGGGGGACAACCCGTTCCATAAGACATGCAGGAGGTTAGGCGAGGGGAGGGGGAGATAGGCTGCTTACCTTCCCCATCTTCATAGCAGTGCTGGTGCTGCTGTTGATCGCGGTGGCGGAAGTGCTAGGTGGGGCTTGGTGAGGCTGCCGGCAGTTGCCAGGGAGCCTCACTTTGTAGGCATTGCAGCCAGCTGAATGCTGTGCACTGTGTTCCATGTGCACAGGAAAGCTGGCTGCTGCCTCTGCTGTGGTACTGGGTGCTGTGGGATGAGCTGGGCAACACCGGTGTTGCTTTTAAATTGTGATTGTTGTTACTAAGTTTCATGGCATGAGGAAGGTGCGGTTGCACTGAAACGCGTAGGCTGTTGTCTCGTGACCACTTCACTATTTTATCATGAAATACAAATAAAGATTCAGAAAGATTTTTTTATTCTACTTTGGATTTGATATTCGTTTTTCTGGTTGAGCCGAATTTTACAGTGGTTATGACCAACTTAATGTTTGGGAATTGATCAAACTTTCTGCTATTGGATGGTTACCAGATCAATTCTTTAAAGGGACAATGCCACGAAAATGATGTATCCTCTATTCGTAGGCTAGTGGATAAATGGCTGGTTGGTGGGTGTCTGAACACTCGGACTCCCACTAATCCTAAGAACTTCTGTGTTTTAGCCCTGTTCAGAATGTAGTGGTCCCAGTACATAAATTTTACTGGGCGTGCCGAATATAGGTATATAGGTATATTTTCATTGAAATTAATTCACACACATTCTGCTTCCACCGCTACATTCTTAACAGTTTTAACCCCCCCCCCCCCATTCTGTGACCACCAAGACCTTTACCGATCAGCATTTCATTCCCTACCTTATGGATAGAGGGCAAATAAATTTTGTAAAATAATACATTTACAGCCAGGATTTATAGAGCTATTTTTCTTGACAATCTTATTACACTACATGATTATATTTTCTATTTTTTAAAGTTTTTGCAATTTCTTTTTTCAAAACAAGAAAAATAAATCACAACATGTGATATATAGATAACGTACAAGTAAAGTATATTAAAGGTGATCTCTGCTTTATAGTCAACACTGAAAATCTATCCATTTACATCGACAACAAGGTACATTATACAAGAGATCGGATATGACCGTGTAAGGGAAAGTCAACCATTGCTTCATTTGTGAGTCTTTGAGGATTAGCCGTCGCTCTGTGGGATGTTGGAGTTTACATCGCACATCCAGAGGCAGTTTAGAGGAAAGAAGATGAGAGGATTATCAGAACCTCGACCCACAATCTTAAGAAGAAGACGGCAAAATGGTCCATTGGTTTTTGATGATATAACACATAAAGTAGCAAAGAATGTTTGCCTATTTTGTTAATGCCTTGGTGACCAAGTAATATATCAAGTCTTGGTGGATCAGAATAGCTTGAGGCAAGTTTAGTCCTGGGGCTGACTATGGCTGGTCCTCTTCTAGACAATCCATCCTGATTTTTTCAAAAGCCTTGGAGTTTCACGTTCAGTGAACATCAGATAAAGAAGCCACAATTTGGGTTCGAAGATTGTGTGTTTCATAACAAAAAATAAGGAACCTCGAGGTTCTAGGATACCAGTAGAGCACTATGAGCATTAGATTATTCTCAAGTAAACCCGAGCATCTTGAGGAACTCTAGGAAAGGCCTATCAAAATCATTTTGATACACATCGGCATTATGTTTGCTTTCAAAGGTTAGTTTGTAATTGTCAGATTATAGGAAACGTATAGTCTATAGATCTAGTCTTCTGCAATCTAGTGGTGGGATGTGGTATGCAGCCACAGATGTATTGAAGGAGGCCATGGAGCTCTGTTCACTATGATGATGTTTCTCTGGATTGCATATAAAAACTTAGGCACAGGATGTAAACGGACAGAAGTCAAACAAGATTTATTATGCACCAAATGGAAGTGTCCCAGTTGGCTTACTATGATTTATATACCTTTTTTTAAGGTTGCTGATAAAGTGGTTAAATTGTTCCATCAGAGATGTTATGCACCTCTTGGTCATTAAAGGGTAAAATGTCCTCGACAATCATGTCAGATAATAGTCAGCTCCTTCCACCTCTTTAGCATTGAGCATAATATCTTGAAAGGTGACTTGGATGCCAGCAGTGTGGAGGTGCACATTGGAGTTCAGATCCAAGATGGCACCCACTCCTTGTGCTGTTCCGCCCCCTCTACCCAGTGTTGACTATGTTCTCTGCTGAAAGTGGAGAGCCCGTCCTCCTGGATCTAGATCTGGCAGGTCACACAATATGATGTGGAGGGTTACATTTGTCCACGGACTGTGTGCTCTAACCAAGGAGCAGCCGCAGTGAGATTATTCTGATTTGCACAACTTGGATGATGTGAATTAAAATAAATAGCAATCTCAAACCTTACTTTAGGAAGCCCTTTCATGTCCTCTATGATGTGACGCATTAAATACTGCTGAAGGCTTGGGCCCCATGGGATATAATGCCACAATTTGCCCACATCAAAAACGCTGCAGGAAAAAAAAAAAAAAAAATTGCAGTTAGGGCAAAGTGGATGGGATTCTAGAGAATGCCATGCCCGTTTTGCGGTAAAAACTGTGGTACAGCCACAGCTTGATTTCCAAAAGTGGCTTGGTTTTGGAAATTGCAGCATGTCAATTATACATACGGCAACACCGCCGGCGGTTTCCCCATAGGTATAATTGAAACAAAGTCCGTGGAGGAAACCTGCTTTGCCACCTCTGTTTTTCCTGCTGCACTTTTTTGCTGTAGGATGTCCAGTAGGGCAGAGTTCAATCTATTGTTAGTTTTGTTGGCATCTGCCCTGGTTCCAGAGGTATCTGTGCCGTGCCATTAGCGTAGGACTGTCCTTGGTGGTACTTGGATATTTTTTAAAAACTGGACTTAGAAACATTGAGAAATGCTTTCTACACTTACCAGCTGGTCCTCTCGGGTCTAACTAAACCTTTAACCCCCCAAATCTATATTATCTATTTATATTCTGCGTTATACCCAAAACGCGTGCACGTTTGCCAGACAAAAACTAAATCTACCAATGCAAAAAGTAAATTTGCAATATAAGACAGAATGATCTATTTTAACTTTTTGTATTTTTTCATCTTTCGTCCGCACCTTTCTAGCCAAGATCCAAAACCAACGCAAAATGCAAAGACACAGAATAAAATAATATGTAACACACAGAAGGAAAATAGATTGATGCTACCACCTTAAAATGTGAAATCTACTGATATCTAGCAGAGCGTGCTTACCATAAAACGAAATCGATAAATAAATTACTGAATCCAGGGATTTTCAAGTATTGATTTCCTTGAGCTGTTGCTAAAGGTGCATCACAGACTTGTCTGAGGGAAAACTGGACTCCGACTAGACTTAAGAGCCTCTTGTTTTTCTGACTCTGACCTATGCAATGAGCAGCACCAAGGGAAAATTCGGCATTCTCCTTCATCTGAAGAGCTGTAGTCCTGGAATATCTCACTTTGAAGATTTTTTTTTTATGCGTCTTCAGCTATTCTTTTTAAGTGTTTATATATCCACAGTGCCTGCCGGCGTTATATCGAGGTTTCATTTTTGTTTGTTTTTATGTAAGAAAAATGTTGGTCTCTCTTTAGTAACCTGAGTTTTGTGAGTTATACGAAAGCGCAAATTGTAATCAAAAACATCAATAATAATATTGTCACCCAAATTTGTGTTGACATATTGAATGTGGGAAAAAATAAGGACACCATATGTGGGATTTTTTGCAATACTGGTTAGTCAACTCAAAAATTGTAATCAAAAATAAATCCTTAAAAATAAAATTCCTTATAGGCTATATCCTTCTGTAGGAAAAATCAATACATTAAACAGTAGCCAAACAATTTGGTATTTAAGACACATTTCAGGTCTTGTTTTTGTATTTTTAACCAGGACCACATAAAAAAAAAAAAAAATCTTTTATTCATTGTTTTTGCAAAACATATCAATTTTGCCAAACTGTGGGAAGACGGGTATAACAGCTCCCAAGTCTTTGGCCTCTAGGGCTGGATTTACAGAGCAACTAAGCAGTTCATCTCTATTCTGTGCCCAGAAATCCTGTAGAGGCGAGCTAGAGCTACGGAAATGTCATAATACATTTATGCTAGTTTCTGCGTTCCGTTTTTGTTTATGCTGCGTTCCGTTTTCCATTCTTCAGTCCACTTGGGGCCCCACAGAACGGAAACCTAATCCTCTTAAAAATCTGCAGATTCCATAGACCCATGATGGCGAACCTATGGCACATGCACCAGATAGGGCATGCAGAGCCCTCTTTGCTGGCATATGCCATCGCCTGGATCGCTCACTAATGGGGAATTTGGTACACGATTCCCCATTAGTGAGCGATCCCTTCTTTCAGCTATATGTGCAAATGCACATAAAGCTGTCAGTGCAGGCCGCAGTCCGCGCAACCACGGCTTACACTGGCTGCAGAGTGTGACCTCAGAGGAGAAGGACGCCCAGTGGTTCTTCTTGGGCCCTCAGGTAAGTATTTAAGGTAAGTAAGGTAGGTGAGTAATTGTATGTGTGTACTGTGTGTAACGAGGAGGCTATTGTGGAACATTTAATACTGTGTGGAGAGGGGGCTACTGTGGAGCATTTAATACTGTGTGAGGAGGAGGCTACTATGAAGAATTTAATACTGTGTGCAGGGGCTACTGTGGCAAATTTAATACAGTGTATGGAAGGGTGGCTACTGTTGATCATTTAATACTATGTGGGGAGGGGGGGTTGACTAAGATGCATTTAATACTGTGGGGGGGGGGCTACAGTGTAGCATTTAATACTGTGTTGGGCGCCAAAATGGAGCATATAAAACTGTGTAGGTGCCACTGCAGGGTACATAGTACCAAGTGAGGGCCACTGTGGGGCAGATTGTATTGTCTGGGGCCCCCTTCAATATTTCATCACACAGTAGCTCTTTTATAGCCGACATGGTATTAGTACAGGATATAATAACATTGTACGGTCACTATAAAACAGATCCTGTACAATGTAAATAGTGAACATTGTTAAAAAGTACCAAACTCAGAGACCTTTACTCTTCAGCACAAGCTCTGTAAAGTCCCATTTACACTATTGTAATTTGCGGGTCCGTAACTGTCCACAATTGTGTATCCCCAGAACATTAAGGTTAATTTGCCGTATTGGCATCTTGGAATAAATTAGTGGGTTTGGGGTTACAGTTTGGGCACTCGGTCTCTAAAAGCTTCACCATCACTGCCATAGACTATTATGGGGTTTGCTGCTCACAGGACTTTTCTCTCAACATTCTTTAAGCGGATTTGGGGACAGAAACCCAAAATGTAAAACAGGTACTGGTGTGAACCTAGCCTTAGCTATACAGTTTCCACAACTCCGAAGCTAAGCCGTTTTCAGAGCTCCATTCTCATCTTTGGGAAAAGCGCAGAGTAGCATTTGCTCAGGTGTTCCCATAAGTCCTGTCTGTAGGGGTCAGGATGGAACGAAGTTATTCAAATTTTGGCAGTGATTTGCCAAGATGGGAATAACCATATAATGGGTTAAACAAATTGTATAGCATTTGAGAAAATTGGCACATGGTAAAACATCGCAGACTCCTGCAAAACCAAACTTAAAAAATCCCCTTAATAATAAGTCTCTCCATACATCGTGGTCATGTGATCAGTCTATGGTTTGAATTAAAAATTCATGATTGTTCATGTAAATTAATCATGTGTGGAGAGATAATATGATAAGTGACACGTGACGAGACTACTATGGATCAATGAATAATAATGACATGTTATTAAGTCATTCCTGACTACTTGTACCTTCCAAAACATCAATATATAGAGATAAGTGTGAAGTGTAATAAGTCAATGGAAATGGAATATAAAATATATTTATACAGTACAAAAGAGTCCTAGACTCAACATTGTTGGAGAATCCGATGTAAAAGTATATACAGAACTGTGCTATGATCCTCAATATTCTGCTTCGTTCTTGTTAAAGGGACATTCCCATCTTAAAGATTTGTGGCATATCTAAAAAATAGGTGTCATTTGCTGATACAGTTGTTACAAATGTCCAGGGCCAGCACTCTGAGTATTTACCTATTCCAGCTCCAGTGTCTATATATATATATATATATATATATATATATATATATATATATATATATATATATACACAGTTAGGACCAGAAATATTTGGACAGTGACACAATTTTCGCGAGTTGAGCTCTGCATGCCACCACATTGGTTTTGAAATGAAACCTCTACAACAGAATTCAAGTGCAGATTGTAACGTTTAATTTGAAGGGTTGAACAAAAATATCTGATAGAAAATGTAGGAATTGTACACATTTCTTTACAAACACTCCACATTTTAGGAGCTCAAAAGTAATTGGACAAATAAACATAACCCAAACAAAATATTTTTATTTTCAATATTTTGTTGCGAATCCTTTGGAGGCAATCACTGCCTTAAGTCTGGAACCCATGGACATCACCAAACGCTGGGTTTCCTCCTTCTTAATGCTTTGCCAGGCCTTTACAGCCGCAGCCTTCAGGTCTTGCTTGTTTGTGGGTCTTTCCGCCTTAAGTCTGGATTTGAGCAAGTGAAATGCATGCTCAATTGGGTTAAGATCTGGTGATTGACTTGGCCATTGCAGAATGTTCCACTTTTTTGCACTCATGAACTCCTGGGTAGCTTTGGCTGTATGCTTGGGGTCATTGTCCATCTGTACTATGAAGCGCCGTCCGATCAACTTGGCAGCATTTGGCTGAATCTGGGCTGAAAGTATATCCCGGTACACTTCAGAATTCATCCGGCTACTCTTGTCTGCTGTTATGTCATCAATAAACACAAGTGACCCAGTGCCGCCATTGAAAGCCATGCATGCCCATGCCATCACGTTGCCTCCACCATGTTTTACAGAGGATGTGGTGTGCCTTGGATCATGTGCCGTTCCCTTTCTTCTCCAAACTTTTTTCTTCCCATCATTCTGGTACAGGTTGGTCTTTGTCTCATCTGTCCATAGAATACTTTTCCAGAACTGAGCTGGCTTCTTGAGGTGTTTTTCAGCAAATTTAACTCTGGCCTGTCTATTTTTGAAATTGATGAATGGTTTGCATCTAGATGTGAACCCTTTGTATTTACTTTCATGGAGTCTTCTCTTTACTGTTGACTTAGAGACAGATACACCTACTTCACTGAGAGTGTTCTGGACTTCAGTTGATGTTGTGAACGGGTTCTTCTTGACCAAAGAAAGTATGCGGCGATCATCCACCACTGTTGTCATCTGTGGACGCCCAGGCCTTTTTGAGTTCCCAAGCTCACCAGTCATTCCTTTTTTCTTAGAATGTACCCGACTATTGATTTTGCTACTCAAAGCATGTCTGCTATCTCTCTGATGGTTTTTTTTCTTTTTTTTCAGCCTCAGGATGTTCTGCTTCACCTCAATTGAGAGTTCCTTTGATCGCATGTTGTCTGGTCACAGCAACAGCTTCCAAATGCAAAACCACACACCTGGAATCAACCCCAGACCTTTTAACTACTTCATTGATTACAGGTTTACGAGGGAGATGCCTTCAGAGTTAATTGCAGCCCTTAGAGTCCATTGTCCAATTACTTTTGGTCCCTTGAAAAAGAGGAGGCTATGCATTACAGAGCTATGATTCCTAAACCCTTTCTCCGATTTGGATGTGGAAACTCTCATATTGCAGCTGGGAGTGTGCACTTTCAGCCCATATTATATATATAATTGTATTTCTGAACATGTTTTAGTAAACAACTAAAATAACAAAACTTGTGTCACTGTCCAAATATTTCTGGCCCTAACTGTATATAGTGCTTCCTATGTGATTGTGCCTAAGCAGTGCCCCAAGTAGGGTTGGATTGGCCCAATGAATCCCCCGGTGGGCCCCGTGCCTTTAGGGGGCCCTACTGGAACCAAACTGCTTTTTTTTTTTTTTTTTATAGGCTCCCATTCCCCCGTTCTCTGCACATTGCATCATCAATGTGCAGCGTACAGGGTCCAGGCTGCTGTGTGAAGATTAGAGACTGCGAGCAGGTGCGAGGTGAGGTAATGATGCAGTCAGGTTCTCCTTGGTTTTGTGATGCAGTTTTAATAAGCGGATCACAAAACCGGGGAGAAGTGCCGCCGCCGATCCGGTTCTGCCACTAGTAGAGCAGAAAGTCACAGACTTCCTGCTCTACCATTCTTAGGCTTGTAGACCACAAGCCACATTGAGCCTGTGGCCTACAAGCTAATCCCCAATACTTACCTGACTGCTCTGGCGCCTCCTGCTTCTTCCTTGTCCAGGTGCACATGACATCACAACAGTGCACCCGAAGCAAGAAGGAATGGGAACGTGGAGCAGACAGGTGAATACTGATCTAATACTGCAATTAGGGGGAAGGAAGGCAGTGAAGGGGCCATTGTATGGCCAATACAGTGACCCTTTCACTGGTCTCTCCATACATTGGCCCCTTCACTGCCCCCCTTCATACAACGGCTACTTCACTATTCCCCTATACTGTATGCAGACTACTGATAGGACCATTATATTATGTGTGTGTGTGTGGGGGGGTGACTAATGGAGGCCAATAACCTGGGGGACATTAAGGTTTGTTTTTTGTTTTTTTTAATTAGGTCAGGGAAGATGCAAAAAAAATAAATAAATAAAAAACCCTAGCTTTGTCTTCTATCCCCAATGTCTCCCAGTGTAGATTGTTACTGCATCTCAGTTGTTTTCTTCCAGCAGAAGTTTCCTCTGCACTTGACCATCTGTGACGTCACGTGACCCATGACGCCAATCAGTGTCCTAAGGGAAGAGACCTGGAACGTCACAGCCAGTGAGGACTTCTGACAAAAGGAAACCCCGGAGGTGAAGGACCAGGCTGCACTGGGAGGCCACCGGGGACAGGTGAATAGGTTTTATTTTCCTACCTCCTAAAAAAAAAATAAAAAAAAAATAAAAAAAAATAAATTATGCTGTACAACCTCCTTAAAGGTACATTAGGGGTGTATTAAAGGGGTTGTCCAGGCATATTTTTTTTATGGTTTATCCTCAGGATAGGCCATAAATACCTGATCTGTAGGGGGATGATACGCGGCTCCCGGACTGATCAGCTGTGACTCAGTCACTTCCGGTGCCCGTCCTGTACACAATATGGGGCAGAAAATTCTGTCCACTGTATATTAGCTGTCACAGTCACTTCATCTCAGCACATATTGAAGTCCGTGAGAGCTGAGCTGCAGTGAAGACTATACAGCAGATGGAGCTTTCTGCTTCCAGCCCTATTGTGTACAGAACAGGTGCTGGAAGTGGCTCTGTACAGCCGATGGGGCCATGTCTCAGCTCCCCTACCGATCAGTTATTTATGGCCCATCCTGAGTATAGGCCATGAAAAAATGATTCCTGGAAAACCCTATAATATGCCCCACAAAGTTTATTTCATCTTCCCCCCTCAGGATGTAAGTCCCCATCACTGCCCCCACACAATATAATAGCCCCATCACTGTTCCCATACAGAATGGGGGGGCAGTGAAGAGGCCACTGTATGGGGAGGAGCAGTATAGTGGCCATAAAAACAAATTTGGCCCAGACAATTCCTTTAAAGAGGTTTCCATAAACTGGAGCCACCACGCTGGCCACCAGGGAGGTGTAAAAAAAAGGCCTATTCTCCTGTCCCTAGCAACCCGTTGTCCCCCACCTGTATCTGTTCGGTCCCATGGCGGCATGTGATGTTTGGAACGAGCTCATCTCTAGTTCTATGCATTCGTTGAAGTCATCTGTATGTTCCTGATAAAACCCCCTAGGGTTGCAGAGATCAATCAATTATTGCCCATTATCACGAATGCTAATTCTATACTACATGGCTCAAATTGCTTTGTCTATGGTGCTCGTAGTTCTATTTCTTTGGGATTTTTTTTATATAAAATGTCATGTTGGGATTGAAGCGTGAGCCGGAATATCTATGGTTTATGTTAGTTTGTTGAACTCTAAAACCTTGTTTCATCACATACATATGTTGGAGCAGTAGTATACATTGAGATGTGTTGTGCTAATATCCACTTGATATACAGGTGCTCTGGCAAGGTCAATAACATAATTAGAGAACAATGGGAAGGAACCGCTGGTGACCTTTACAGTGAAATCTGCCATTTTCAGTGCCAACAACAGCACAAACAAAAAAGCAAATGATAATGAGTAAGTGGTTGAAATCTGGTCAATGCCTTGTATTGCTTTGTCCTTGATTTCTAAGCAGTACAACAAAAAGCCGAAAGGAACATTTACGGAAATAATGCATCGCTGAAAGCATCAACGAGACAACAACAAAAACACAATCACTAAGAAACGTCTATAGACCCTTTTATACATGAACAAGTAAAAAAAAGGCAAATCTCATAGAGAGTAATTCCTAGAGATAAGGCATTATTGAGCAAGTCTATTTTTGGTGAGTTGGTTTGCAAATTTTTCCAATATATTTGATTTTTTTGCAGTTGTATGAGGGTGGTGGTGAACTTTTTTTTTTTTTTTTTTAATGTAGATTGTGAGCCCCACATAGAGCTCACAATGTATATTTTTTTTAACCTATCTAACTTCCCTTTGATTAGAAAACAGGCTGTAAAGTTATCATTAGTAATACCCTAAGTAAGCTTTGCCAGAGAGAGAGACGGCCTGTACATCCGTACTCAATGCAAAATGTAGAGCAAAGGGGTTAAGTCACTTAATATACCACCTAAAAAATGTGATGGTTGAAGTACTAACTAGAACAGAACATGATATATCACTAGCTAAAGAAAAAAAAATAGATGGAACTGCTGAATATTAAGCTCAAATTCCGTTCTGGTGGTACCTGGTGGTATAAAATTGGAGATACAGCCACGTGTAGTGACCAGCCCCTCTTGGGTAAATGCTTCAACTCCATGTATTTATAATACAAATTTGTACAGACTTTCCTTAGTAACAGCTCAGTTAGTGGGTTGCTAATGAGAATGTTACAGCCTGTTTTATGATAAAAAAGGAAGCTACATAGGATAACAAAGTATATTATAAAAAAAAGTTTGATAAATAGTGCAAAAAAGGGTATTGTTATTAATGTAGGATATAAAATCCAAGATTTTAGACCTGTCACCATTCCATATAATCAAGATATCATCAATATATCTTCCAAACCACACCACTAAATGCCCAAATGGATTATGTTCATTGAAAATATAAATGCTCTCCCAATAAGACATGACAAGGTTCGCCAATGAGGACGAGAATTTCGCCCCCATTGGCGCCCCACATGTCTGTAGACAAAATACACCAGTGCAAAATTGGACAATTCTTATGGGGCCACTACACAAACATAAAATGTAATATACCCGTGCAAAGCTGGGTCCTCCCTCTAGTAATAAATATATATGACTTCTTCTGCTTCTTTCGCCATTCATCAGGCTTTCCACTGTCACTCAGTCAGCCTCTTATCACTATAAAACTGACACTAGGTCTGGTTGTTGGTTGTACCATAGAAGTCTATGGAAAGAGGAGAGGAGGAAGGAGACTACTGGAGGAGAAAAGGAGATAACAGTGAAAAGGTTAAAGTAAAAAGTCGCCCAATCAATGGAGAAAGAAGCATTTTTCTTCAATAAAATATAGTACAAAATGTATTTTATTTAATTATAGAATTCAGTTACGAAACAAAATATTGTTGGGTGGACTACCTAAATATGATGGCCTAAAAATGATGGGCATTAATGTATATAGATACATATAAGGAAAAGATGATGGATACATATATTCCTTAACACTGGAATTTAGGGTTGATTGATCGGGATCTTTTCAGGCGGGATTGAGGTCAGAGATTATCTTAAGATCAGCTCAACCCTATTGATGTATATATCATTAATAGGGATTAGCGATTGGGATCGGAAAAGATCAGATCCTGATCTGGGATCGAGCAAACTTCACAATTGGGATCGGCTGGAAAATGATCGGAAATGAGATTTTAAAATCGATCCTGAAATCTCAAGATCGGCTCAACCCTACTAGAATTGCAATACTAAGAAGGAAAAGTCTTAGGCTCGGTTCACATCTGCGTTCGGGCCATTCCATTCGACTATCCGCATGAAACATGAAATATGCAAGCAGCACTTTTCTCTCTGCATTTTTTTAGTGGAAACCACACAGACCCCATTATAGTCTATGGGGTCTGCAGGTTTCCTAAGGTCACTGCTCTTTGGCACGGATAGGTTTCCATTTGGGGAGTCCGCTTGGGGAAATCCGAATGCAGATAAGAACCAGGGCTTAGAATTATATACTGTAAATCTCAGGACAGATAGACATGTTTGTTATGCAAATAATAAAAAAAAATGGAAACAAACTATTAAAAACATGGTGGCCTGATGAATGTTACGCCACACTGTCTACTCTGCCCGGACAAAAAAACCAAAAAACTTGAGTCTTCAGTAGGTGATACCTTTTTTAATGGCTAACTCATAATGATTACAGATGAGCGAACAGTAAAATGTTCGAGGTTCGATATTCGTTTCGAGTAGCTCCTCAATATTCAACTACTTGAATCGAATATCGAGCCCTATTATAGTCTATGGGGGGAAAATGTTTGTTTAAGGGGTAGGCAATGTTCGATCAAATTATACTTACCAAGTCGAGTGAGGGTCGGGCTGGATGCATGCACTACAAGCGGGCATGCGCTGTCGGCTCTGCCCAGGCCCGATGCCTGGCAGAGTGAATGAAGAGCCGGAGGACGCCGCGGGGAAGCTGCACGGAGAAGACTTCTAAAGGTAGGAGAAGAACCAGCGTTGAATGGCCTACTGTATAGCATTCGGCCAATCAATGCTGGTTCTGCATCGAACTTTTCCATTCGAATAGCGAGTGGTACTCGATCGAGTATGAGTTTTTCGAATACCGTAGTATTTGATCGAATACCTACTCGATGGAGTACTACTCGCTCATCTCTAATAATGATGACAGAATATAACGTTTCAAAGCTCTTTGGCTTCTTCTCAGATATAACTAAAAACAATTTCTGAAAGCTGCATATTTATGTACAACAGGACACATAGGGATAGGATTTCAGGAGGGAGGGGGGATGAGGAGAAGAGGCTTATCAGTATAAACATGTCAACAATTCACAGTTCCCAGGTTCTTATCTTTATGGCTGTCTTAGTTCAGTGATTTCTATAGCATGACATAAACCCATGTGACGCATTCATTCCATTCTCCAGAGTGTTAAATAGGGTCATGCACTTGTATTCATGAATCAGTCATTTCCTTGATTTAAAATTCCCTCTTAAAAATCAAAATTTTCATGTCATTGGTGATATTATGATCTTCATTGCAGAAATGTTTTGGCACGGGAAGGTCCATTCTTTGTTCTCTAATTGTATGGCGATGTGTGTTCATTCTCATTCTGAGCCTCGGACAAGGATATGTTACCACAATCTAGACTGTATAGGTTCTTTTTTAGCATTTTGCAATATTGTATTAAATTTGGATCATGAGAATTTAAGGATTCGACTTTATAGGTCTCTAAATTTGTAAGGTGATGAATAACGCTTTCATGTCACACAACAGGTGACGTCAATCCATCTTATACCTGCGCCTGGGTCTCTTATCGCCATCTGTGTATTATGGGACACTATATCTTTTATACCCGGAGATTATAATGTAAACATTTTCTGCTTTTACTAAGGCTTAACCCACAGCTTAAGGATCTTCTTCACGATTCGTCCACCAGCCGCTGTAAATACGCATTTCACATAGCAACATGTAATTAAGTGTGACTTTGCACATCTTATGCAATTTCTTTTTCGGGAAGAGCTAAAGCAAAACATTATTTTCTGTGCCATTTCATCTTTCATCTAATTTTGTAACATTTCCACGTGGCTTAGAGGAGCTTGTCATGAAATAATGTTTCTATAACTCCGCCGTCGCTGTGCAAATAGATGCTGCATTAAGGCGTAATTGATGTACGGCGAGAGGTTATGCACATCACAGTAATAAGTATCTAATGCATCGAAACACACAGACGTTTTGTAGTTTATCTGGAAACAAATAATGTCTCGGTGTTCTGATGAAAGACACAATTGGGGGAATTTATGACAGAGTCTAAAAGCAAAACTAGTTTTGTTGTCAATAACAACCAATGACTCTTAATGTTCATCTATTATACTAGGCTTCAAAAAATCAGGATTGGTTGCCAAAGGCCAAAGGAAACCGGTTCCATCACGGTTTAAAGGGATTCTACCATTAAAATAAGTTTTTTTTTCTAATTACCAAGTCGGAATAGCCTTAAGAAATGCTATTAGTCTCCTACCTTTATCAGTCACCTCCGGCCCGCCGTTCGGTAGAAATACCAGTTTTTACCAGCCCCACTGCTGTTTGAGTGCTGTGGCCCGCCCCCAATGCTGCGAAAGAACTCATTTGCATACCAGTAAAAACTGGTATTTCCACCGAACAGCGAGCCGGAAACGACTAATAAAGGTAGGAGACGAATAGCCTTTCTTAAGGCTATTCCGACTTGGTAACTAGAAAAAAAACTTATTTAATGGTAGAATCTAGGGATGAGCGAGTAGTATTCGATAGAGTATGTATTCGATCGAATACTATGGTATTCGAAATACTCATACTCGACCGAGTACCATTCGCTGTTCGAATGGAAAAATTCGATGCAGAAGCAGCGTTGATTGGTCGAATGCTATACAGTCGGCCAATCAACGCTGGTTCTTCTCCTACCCTTAGAAGTCTTCTCCTCGCTGCGTCCCCGTGGCGTCTTCTGGCTCTGAATTCACTCTGCCAGGCATCGGCTATTAAGGCCCCGCTAATCATTTTATAAAAGACCACCCCATTGTAAAGTATTACCCTAAAAACATATGAAAATGATACTTACCATGCACGATGGAGACGGAACATCGCAAGGGAAGGAGGACGTCTCACCAAGAAGAAACGAGAGGAGGGCGTCAACGAAAAATGACATAGATAGGTGCATGCAATGCCCACCGTGCATGGTAACTATCATTTACATATACGTTTTTACGGTGATACTTTACAACGGGGTGGTCTTTTATAAAGCGATTAGCGGGGCCTGAATAGCCTTTTTAAAGGCTATTCAGGGATATGTGCATCTCATATTGCTAAAATCCGGTGATAGAGCCTCTTTAAAGGAGTTACCAGTGGACTTAAAGGGGACAATTTATTAAGACTGGCATTTTATATGGCAACATGGCACTCAGAACGCCCATGTCACAAACATCACAGGAGAGTGATAGACACCGGGAGGAAGAAGACACAGAGCACCAAATGATGTGAGGGGGGTCTTTTTTTAATGAATTGTTTCTATGTCTATTTACGCGTCTATGTATAGCTTACCTGTCTATAAGGACCAGCTCTGTCCTGGGGAGTCCCCTGGACCCAGTACAGGTGGTGGGTGACAGGTGGACACTGTCCATGGTGAGGTCCATGCTGGAGAACAAATCCCACCCCATGTATGAGACCATGTTAGCTCTGGGCAGTACTGTCAGTGACCGACTGCTTCACCCCAAGTGTGAGACTCAGAAAAATAGAGCGGACACTGAACGACCAACCATAGTGTAGATCCGTCTGTGTTTACATCAGAATGACAATAGTTACAATGAAAAAATCCTGTCTAGCCCCTCACCTGGAGTTGCTGTGAATAGGTCACAACAACAAATTGAGCACAAGTGGTGAGAGGTGGCAGCAACCAGTGTCAGCGTCTTCTGGAAGACGTTACAAATCCCCAAGGACCCCAGTTGCGCTCACAGAAAAGAAGGTTAAAACAAACCCGGAGGACGCCAAGGTGGAAATAGATGTCTCTTTATTCGCTACGAACAGGGCACTAATGCATTTCAGGGATAGGCCTCCCCTTTATCAAGTACAACAATAAATACCTTCAAGTGAACATAAGATAACAATAAAATTCTACTAAAAAAAAAAAAATCCACAATCCATGGTACATATAAAAACGCATAAAATACACATAAATATACATATACAACCATATGTACCCATACACATGTAACAAACAGCTACAAAGTCACCAATACACATGAACACAAAGGTTGCCACAACATCACATGGAATTGGGGTGCACAGTATACCGCTATGCTTCTATTGAATAAAATGTATACCGTCACATCAGCAAAGTCACTATCTGAGTAATGAAAATATATCTCACCCCACAAGGAGCATGCTATGAGTGGACACAGATATCCTGATGGGAAGAATACAGTCTAAGCAAGTAAACACCACCAGCTTTTTTGAGTCTTGGAGAACACGTACTGTACATGTGTCCTCTGCGACTTCCTCTTTTTAAGGTCTCTCAGCCAATAACTTCCGGGTTGCCAGCTAGATTCCGGCCATGGACCACACACGTACGAACAGAAACCAGATGGGCACATTCATGGCCTCATATATGCCGCCAGCCAGAATCAGCCTGAGCTCATATATAGCTCCGAGTGATTGCAGCTTCCAAAGGCCTGCAGGATCAGAGTTCCAGTCCCCTGTTCGTTCGTAGCAGTGCCCTGTTCAAAGTGAATAAAGGGACATATCTTTTCACCTTGGCGTCCTCTGGATTTGTTTTCACCTTCTTTCCTGTGAGCGCAACTTGGCTTCTTTCTCTACTGGTTCTCCCAAGTGTGAGAAGGAGCGTTCTAAAAGATCCTTCCTCCCAACTGCAGATTTATAATCTATATCAGGCTAAGTGAAGATCACTCCACACAGAGAACTAAATGACCCTGAAGCTTTTCTTTTTCTTCTTAGTTGCTATGATTCCTTGTATCTTTTCTATCTGCTATGAGCTTGTATACGTTCTTTCTTGTAATATATCACTGTATTATCCATGCTGCTGTAACACACTGAATTTCTCCATGGTGGGACTATTAAAGGATTATCTTATCATATGTTATCTTATCCTTTCTATTTACTTGTTTAAGTATGGCTCACCTGTATTCACATCTGTCTATGTTTACAATCTACTTACCTGTCTATAGACACTTTCCCAGTCCATTTACTTCTTTTTTTAAGGCTTTACTTGTTTCTTTCCAAGTCTATGAATGTTTTACCTTTCTCTTCACCTGGTGATGTATTTTGTAGACTGTGAATGCTTTAACTCTCTATTCTTTATACAGAAATCTAGCTCCTTTGTCTGAATTTTTTTCAACGTGATTTTTTGTTCTAGTCATTGTGCTGGATTAATATTGAATGTCAAAAGCTTTTATGGTAAGATACATTTATGCAGATGTTATTTTCTCTTTCATTACTTTTATTGTACCTAAAACTTACAACGTCTCTGCAATTGTGATTTATTCAGCAATAAAGTGTGATAACTCAAGAAGTGAGATATACTGCGTATTTAACACATTAAGAGTCAAGATGTATTTCACTATATCTGTATGAAGGGGCTTGGCAAACAATAAGTCCCTATATCAGATTTAAAAGAAGTCTGTCACCAGGACACAGCATATTAACCATGACCCTCAGATAGATAGGTTACTGTCACCAGACCCAGCATATCATCCCAGCGCTGCAGATAGATAGGTTAGTGTCACCAGAACCAGCATATCACCCCAGCCCTGCAGATAGATAGGTTACTGTCACCAGAACCAGCATATCACCCCAGTCCTGCAGATAGATAGGTTACTGTCACCAGAACCAGCATATCACCCCAGCTCTGCAGATAGATAGGTTAGTGTCACCAGAACCAGCATATCACCTCAGCCCTGCAGATAGATAGGTTAGTGTCACCAGAACCAGCATATCACCCCAGCCCTGCAGATAGATAGGTTACTGTCACCAGGACACAGCATATCACCCCAGCCCTGCAGATAGATAGGTTACTGTCACCAGACCCAGCATATCAACCCAGCCCTGCAGATAGATAGGTTAGTGTCACCAGAACCAGCATATCACCCCAGCCCTGCAGATAGATAGGTTAGTGTCACCAGAACCAGCATATCACTCCATCCCTGCAGATAGATAGGTTAGTGTTACCAGAACCAGCATATCACCCCAGCCCTTAAGATAGATAGGTTAGTATCACCAGACCCAGATGAAGAGTCCAGGTACTGAACTGGACAGCCTGCAGTCCAGACCTATCACCAATAAATGAAGCACTATGGGTGCACTATAAGGCAATCAATCTCTCAAAGTAGGTCTAGGACTGTTGAACAGCTAGAATCCAATGGTAAGAATGGGACAACATTCCTCTCCCAAGCCTCTAACAATTGTTCTCCTGACTTCCCAGATATTTACACTGTTATAAAAAGCAGAGCGGATGATACACAATGGCAGACATGGCTTTGGGCAGACTTTTTAGAGATGTGTTGGGGCCAACCATTTTTTTTTTCCAAATAAATTAATATTTCTAACTTTCATCTTCTGATATGTATTCTATGTTCTGTTGTGACTAAAACTCGGTTTTATGAGATTTCCAATTCATTGCATTCTTGTTTTGTTACGTTTTTAACAACGCCCAAATGTTTTGTTTTGTTTTTTAATTTTAGAATCCAAAATATTGAAAAATGGATACATATCTCGGAAACCATTGTCTTATAAGCGACAACTTCATCTGTTACATTTAAAAATCTTGTTTGAGTTTTGTAGATATTTTATGACATGATAGTGCCGGAAAATCTAATACAGACACATAGAAGGGCACGCGTGCACATATAGACGAAGTATCATGTAATAGGTTCGGTAGGTGTCACATTTATTACTCCACTTTTTATGACAATAATCTGATGTTGATGGACACAATATAATGCATGTGCCAGAGACAGAATAATAAATCATGCCATATTTTTTTTATGATTTGATATAAATAATCCTCAGCTGATGAAATAAAAATATAGTATCAATAACAATGAGCAAATCTCAGATGTTCTCTCAAGGACATTGAGGGGAAAGCTATCATATATTCAATGACATTGGCATCATGCTTGTTCCATATAAAAAATTCACATATCAGGAGACAAACAATGGTATGTTTAATTTTTCTTAAAGGGATTGTCCAGGCAAAATTGAAAAAACAAAAAATTCTCACCTTTCCCCATGCTCCGGTGTTCTTGCCACACAGTCCGGTCCTTCTGCTCTGGTGTCATCTCAAAGTGAAGCTGCTCACCGGCTGTGATGTCATGGATCCCTTCTGTCGAGGCTACTGATTGGCCTCAGTGGTCACATGACTGCTGAAGCCGATCAGCAGCCTCAACAGGCTTCAGGAAGAGAGACCCATGATGTCACAAATAGTGACTTCACATGCCATTTGCTGATTGGCCAATCAGAAGTTTCAGCTGAACTCCAGAAGAGACCTCTTCAGTAGAAGGACCGGACTGTGTCAGGAGGACACTGGAGCGTTGGGGACAGGCGAGTATGATTTTTTTTTGGCTGTCCTGATTTAACAGTTAAAGGGGCGTTCTATTTTTGCCCGGACAACCCCTTTAACCCTTTCCCGCAGATGGCATTTTTTGATTTTCGTTTTTCGTTTTTGACTCCCCTCCTTCTAAACCCCATAACTTTTTTATTTCTCCGCTCCCAGAGCCATATGAGGTCTTAATTTTTGCGGGACAAATTTTTCTTCATGATGCCACCATTAATTATTCTATATAATGTACTGGGAAGCAGGAAAAAAATTCAGAATGGGGTGGATTTGAAAAATAAATGCATTTCTGCGACTTTCTTACGGGCTTTGGTTTTACGGCGTTCACTGTGCAGCCAAAATGACATGTCCCCTATATTCTGTGTTTCGGTACGGTTCCAGGGATACCAAATTTATATGGTTTTATTTACATTTTGACCCCTTAAAAAAAATCCAAAACTGTGTTAAAATTTTTTTTTTCTAAAAGTCGCCATATTCCGACGGCTGTAACTTTTTTATACGTAAGTGTACGGGGATGCATAGGGCGTCTTTTTTTGCGGGGCCAGGTGTACTTTTTAGTTCTACCCTTTTCGGGAAATGTTATTGCTTTGATCACTTTTTATTCAAATTTTTATCAGAATCAAAACAGTGAAAAAATGGCGGTTTGGCACTTTTGACTATTTTTCCCGCTACGGCGCTTACCAAACAGGAAAAATATTTTTATAGATTTGTAGAGCGGGCGATTTCAGACGCGGGGATACCTAACATGTATATGTTTCACAGTTTTTAACTACTTTTATATGTGTTATAGGGAAAGGGGGGTGATTTGAACTTTTTATACTTTTGATATTTTTTTTAATTTTTTTTTACTTTTTTTAATTTTTTTTTTTGCATTTGTTAGACCCCCAAGGGGTGTTCAACTCCAGGGGGTCTGATCACTAATGCAATGCATTACAATGCTAATGCATTGCAATGCATTGCAAAAAATCATCCTTTCTTTTGCAAGCTGCATAGACCAGCCTGCAAAAGAGACAATTTGCAGACAAGCCTGAGAGCCTTGTACAGGCTCCCGGCTGTCATGGCAACATGACGTCGGCCCTGGAGCATCCCGGGCCTTTGACCGCGGCGCCGGAGGGGTTAATGCCTCCGATCGGTCCGGGGACCGATCGGAGGCATTAGAGCCGGTTGTCTACTGCTTAAAGCAGTAGACACCCGGCAGCTATGGCGGCCGCCCGGCTCCCGGGCGGTCTCCATAGTTACAGACCCGACATGCGCCGTACTATTACGGCGCATGTCGGGAAGGGGTTAAACTTGTGCTATTTTTCTTATTTCCTTTTGTAATTTAAATATATATTTTTATTTAACATATACTTCTATACACAGATAGAATTGAAATCACAGCCTGCTGCCTGGAAGAGTGGGACATCACTCGAAATGTGGGACTGTCCTACTCAATTTGGGATTGCTGAGGGGGCCCCTGAAACCATAGGACGTGGAGAGGCTGCACTGTTGCACCCATGGTAAAAGTGGTCCTGAGTACAATCATATTGATACCAAATTTATATATATCATTACATTTTACTACTTTTTATTGGTATGAGTTTGCGGTACAGAAGACTTTTTTCATGAATTTTTAATTTTATTTTTTTGTGAAGTGAGATGAAACAAAAATAGAAATTCTCGCATATAGTTTGTTCTAACTTTTTGCAGTATTCCCTTTTACAGATGCAGCCATAGCAATTTTATTGTTAATTTTTTTTTGTACATAAGAAATTAGAAAAAGGGGGAGATTTTAAATTTGTTAGTTTTTTTTTTATTGTTTTGAACTTTCCAACTTTTTTTTTTAGCTTTAACCTACTATACCTGGTCTTTGGTTGCATCATTCTGACCACTTAGATGCCATGGTTGGTATTGACTGTGGCATCTAAGGGGTTAAATGATCAGGACTGGAACCCACTCTATAAAAAAAAATTGGCATAAGCCTCATGGTTTTTTTTGCCTTACCCTGGATCAACACTGTAGGGTTATAGGTAGAGATGAGCGAACAGTGTTCTATCGAACACATGTTCGATCGGATATCAGGGTGTTCGCCATGTTCGAATCGAATCGAACACCGCGTGGTAAAGTGCGCCAAAATTCGATTCCCCTCCCACCTTCCCTGGCGCCTTTTTTGCACCAATAACAGCGCAGGGGAGGTGGGACAGGAACTACGACACCGGGGGCATTGAAAAAAATTGGAAAAAGTCATTGGCTGCCGAAATCAGGTGACCTCCATTTTAGACGAATAGTGGATTTCAAATCCGGGTCATATGAGAATGTGAACTTTGTGACTATGAGACAGGGATAGCTGTACAGGCAGGGATAGCTAGGGATAACCTTTATTTAGGGGGGAATGTTATTAAAAATAACTTTTTGGGGCTCTATCGGGTGTGTAATTGTGATTTTTGTGAGATAAACTTTTTCCCATAGGGATGCATTGGCCAGCGCTGATTGGCCGAATTCTGTACTCTGGCCAATCAGTGCTGGCCAATGCATTCTATTAGCTTGATGAAGCAGAGTGTGCACAAGGGTTCAAGCGCACCCTCGGCTCTGATGTAGCAGAGCCGAGGCTGCACAAGGGTTCAAGCGCACCCTCGGCTCTGATGTAGCAGAGCCGAGGGTGCACTTGAACCCTTGTGCACCCTCGGCTCTGCTACATCAGAGCCGAGGGTGCGCTTGAACCCTTGTGCAGCCTCGGCTCTGCTACATCAGAGCCGAGGGTGCGCTTGAACCCTTGTGCACACTCTGCTTCATCAAGCTAATAGAATGCATTGGCCAGCGCTGATTGGCCAATGCATTCTATTAGCCCGATGAAGTAGAGCTGAATGTGTGTGCTAAGCACACACATTCAGCTCTACTTCATCACGCCAATACAATGCATTAGCCAGTGCTGATTGGCCAGAGTACGGAATTCGGCCAATCAGCGCTGGCTCTGCTGGAGGAGGCGGAGTCTAAGGTCGGACCTGAATGGAGACTGGTGTGGAGCGATCTTAGACTCCGCCTCCTCCAGCAGAGCCAGCGCTGATTGGTCGAGTTCCGTACTCTGGCTAATCAGCACTGGCCAATGCATTTCTATGGGGAAAAGTTAGCTTGCAAAAATCGCAAACTAACAGGGATTTCCATGAAATAAAGTGACTTTTATGCCCCCAGACATGCTTCCCCTGCTGTCCCAGTGTCATTCCAGGGTGTTGGTATCATTTCCTGGGGTGTCATAGTGGACTTGGTGACCCTCCAGACACGAATTTGGGTTTCCCCCTTAACGAGTTTATGTTCCCCATAGACTATAATGGGGTTCGAAACCCATTCGAACACTCGAACAGTGAGCGGCTGTTCGAATTGAATTTCGAACCTCGAACATTTTAGTGTTCGCTCATCTCTAGTTATAGGTTTTGAACTTGATAGACTGAAGACAACCTCATCTACTATGTAACTATGTATATCCGGCTGTAACATAGACACCTTTTCAAATTTGGATATTGTACCTCGATGGGAAAAAATTTTCACTACAGAAGAAAAGCAGAACATTTTTCTGGATACAATTTTTTTTTTTTTTAAGCTAAAATTGATAGAGAACCAAAAATAAAATCATTTAGTTTACTATAGTGAATTTACAAGACGTTCCACATGGAACAAAGATTGGCAACGCCGCATCATATGTTGGTAATAACTTAAATCTAGTTTTCTTGTTGGCAAAGGACTTTCTAAACATAACATGAGTCAAACATAAATACAATTACTCAAAATGTGTTTTTAATACCGAAGACGTTTTGCAAAAACCTAAATAATTCCTATTAACCCATCGATACCCACAAGAGTTTGAGCCTTTAACGGGATCTTTCGTTTGAATTTAAAAAAAATCTAGAGACTCAGCAAAAAGGAAGGGAGAATCAGATAAAAGGGAACTTTTTTGGGTGTAGTGTTTTCAATCAACAATAGTCAAAAGTAGTAGATGGATATGGCTTGACTCCCACCCTTAACCCCTTAACGGCCTTGACGTACAGGTACGTCATTGGTCACATGGGGTTGTATGGAGAGGGCTTAGGAGCTGAGCTTTCTCCATACACGGCACATGGTAGCCGCACCAGTCGCTAACAGCTGCACTGAGACTTTAGATACTGCCTTAAACATTAAGCATCTAAAGGGTGCAGACGCCATCTTTACTTGACGGCCACCCTCAGAATATCATCAAAGGACAGAGATTAGTTGCCATGACAGCTGGGAGACCATTGAAGGCTTCCAGGATTCTCAATGCAATAGTTCTATTACATGCTGCTCTGGCAGCGTGCAATAGAAGTGAATGGATTTTACTATTCATTGCAATACGTTAGTATAGCAGTCAATAGTATTAGCGATGAGACCCCATAGGGTTCAAGGTCCCTACGGGGTCTGAACATAAAGGTAAAAAGAATTTAAAAAGTCTTTAAAAGTATTAAAAAACACAAAAAAATCTAAAGTTCAAATCCTACCCTATCACCAAAGTGATAATGCTCACCCCCAAAAAATCACCGATAAAAATGAGTTCTACATAATAATAACAGCATTAGAGATGAGCGAACACTAAAATGTCCGAGGTTCAAAATCCGATTCGAACAGCCGCACACTGTTCAACTGTTCAACTGGATTTCGAACCCCATTATAGTCTATGGGGGAAATGCTTGTTTCAGGGGTACGTAAAATTCGATAACATTATACTTACCAAGTCCACGAGTGACGGTCGGGCTGGATTCTCCTTGAAGTCTTCTCCTGGCGCAGCGCCCCCGTGGCGTCTTCCGGCTGGAATTTACTCTGCCTAGACATTGGGGCCTAGGCAGAGTCGACTGCGCATGCGTGGTCGGCTCTGCCCGGCCCGACGCCGGAGCAGAGCCAACTGCGCATGCGAGGGCATGCCCGCACATGCGCAGTCGGCTCTGCCTAGGCTGGATGCCTAGGCAGAGTGAATTCCAGCCGGAAGACGCGGCGGGGACGCTGCACGGAGAAGACTTCTAAAGGTAAGAGAAGAACCAGTGTTGATTGGCAATGTATAGCATTCTGCCAATCAACACTGGTTCTGCATCGAACCTTAAACTTCGAACAGCTAGTAGTGTTCGATCGAGTACGAGTATCTCGAATACCGTAGTATTCGATCGAACACCTACTCCATTGAGTACTACTCGCTCATCTCTAAACAGCATCAATAAATAGCTCTTGTTATATGATCTTGGCCCTTTGACCTTGTGCTGCACATGTATTACAAGATAATCATAAAAAATACTAAAAAAAACTTGTCCTCTCCATTGGATTATGGAACAGTGATATCTAACATTATAGAAATTCTATAATGTAACACAGAACAATATGTTCCCAGGCAACCAGAAAGACTATGGGGGCCAACTAAGGCCAAACTTCTTGAACGAGAATGTCACATAAAGTGACCAAGATGACTAGTGTAGCGAAAGGCTAGAAATCAGAAGCTGAAGTTTCTAAGCAACTGAAACTAGTACAAAACGAGACTTCCGTAATCTCAGTTGCCTAGGAACATCGGACGCTTCCATCCGTTTCCCATAGTTGCTGTCTCGGTTGCTGAGCGACTGAACATAAGGAAATATTAGATACTTTTCGGACATATGCTTGTAGCTCACCCTCAAAACGGTTAAAAAAGATTTACAAAAATTTCTAAAAATATTGTACAAAAACAAAAATCTATTTGTAAAAAGAATAAGATGCAACAATTTGTTTTTATTATTTGTGGTTTTCTAACAATCTTATAGTGTAGCTGTTTACTCAGCACAAACCGTAAAATAAACTTCACAGCTTGTGGCCACACGGTGGCTCAGTGGTTAGCACTGCAGCCTTGCAGGGCTGGAGTCCTGGTGTTCAAATCCCACCAAGGGCATAAAACCATCTGCAAGGAGTTTTCCCATGTTTGCATAGATTTCCATTCGAAAAGACATACTGATAGGGAAAATGTACATTGTGAGCTCTAGGTAGGGCTCAAAATGTACATGAAAAACAAACTTCATAGTTTTTTTGGTCTTTAAAGCTAAGTTAAAATTCCTCCGTTGTTCTGATCCATCATAGGAAATTAAGCGTCCATCTTGTTTTTAATATCACGGTGAATAATGATGGATGCAAAAAGAGGGTGGTCCATTGCCATCTGAGATTCCGTTACTTTTTCCATCTGTTGTTCTGATTCTATGATGGATCAGAACAATGAACAAAGAGGGGGTAAACCTAGCCTAAACCGGTATTTCCATTCAACATATTTACAATATATTTCTGTGTCCCAACTCTAGGGCCTGGTTCATGTCTGTGTTCGGTATTCCATACGGGACCCCCTGAATGGAATACTGAATGCATTGACAAGTGGTGAGCTTATGAAAGCACATGGACCCCCATAGATTATAATGGGGTCCGTATGTTTTCTGCACAGTGTCTGCATGGAACAGGCTAAGAGAAAAGTATTTCATGAACTACGTTCTTCCCCGCATGACCTGTGAGGACACCGCACAGAAAACACACGGACCCCGTTATAGTCTATTGGATCAGTGTGCTTTCATTGCTCACCGCTTGTCAATGCATTCAATATTTCATTCGGAGGTTTAACAAGTGGACTCCCTGAATGGAATAACAAATGCAGATGTGAACCGGGCCTAAGATCATGACCAATAGGGATAATGCAAGTCGAGCGATTTTCCTTAGCTCATCTATGTTAATAGAAACAGCTCCGCTAATATCTCGCAAAGTTGGTTTCATGAGAAATTGTATAATCTATCAGCTTGTTTATCTATACATGGATACATCTGTATCTAATATCTATTACTTTGTCTATTCATATATTTACTAATGTATGTTCGTGTGTATAGTTCAATATAAACATATGCAAACCATTATCAGCACCATGGACAGAGAATTTCACACTGTGGTTACAAATATTACATTAAATTTTTGCGGCACCCTACAATATTGTGAATTCCAATCCACATTGTATTCAAAGTTTGCAAATAATATTTAACTTAAAAAAAAATTCTAAAAAAATTAAATATCATTTCAATGTTGCATGAACTTCCTTTTATTACAACTGTATCTCAAAGGCTTTTTCTTGCTCATAGACAATACGCTTAAAAGATTGCACAATTAATTTAATTGACTAATTTTAATAATTTACTATTTACAGATTTTGAAGATTCAACACAATTTTGTCAAGGGAAGTCAGACTTGGAAGTTATGGAAAATGTTCATTTACATGAATCAACATATGGGACGAAAATGACCCCAAATCTAAAGGTTAAGGGATTTTTTTAAAAAAATTACTTCTATTGTTTAATTGTTTGTAAGTTGATATAGTAGATCAAATGTGAAATCTACTAATGTAGCATGGAATACAGAATTCAGATTAAACTGAGGTGTAACATAGGAGGAATAACAGACCGTACTATAGCTAGCCTTTGTATGACTTGTATGGTGAACCAGTTTGTCACTAGAGATGAACGCGTTGGCTTGTAACACAACTAATTTCTCAACAATTTCCCATAAGATTCTAGCAAATGAGTCCAGTGAATAGTGGCCAAACATAAAACATGCAAACTCAGTCCAATGTTTGCAATTTAGCAAAGACTCCAGTCTTTGATATTGGGTCACAGTTCAACCTCTCTTGGTGATCATCTAAGGTCTATGTCAAAACCAGGGCCGGAGCCTCTGTGGCGCCGAGCAGAGGCTGCCAGTCCTCCTCCTCCTGCGCTCTCAAGTCACTCACTTCCGGGTCTCGGGAGGAAGGCCGCAACCTCCACAACGTTGTGCGGGAGTTGCCGGCCTCCTCCTGAGCAGGATGGGGAATTTCCAGTTTGCAGCCTAGCGGTGGGCCGGAGCCTATTTAAGGTGGGCATTGGCTCTGGCCCGTCACTTGCTATTCAGTTGGTCCTGTTTCTTGATAGTAAGCGTGTATCCTATGTCTGATCACCTTTGTTTCTGACCTGTTTGCTTTGACCTCTGACCTTGCCTTTGTCTCCTGATTTTGTACTGTGCCTGCTCCTGTTTATGACTTGCCTCTAGACCTCCGCTTCCTGAATTACCATTCCTTTTACCAACCCAGCCTGCATGACATTCCCGTTGGGTTACCCCTTGTACTGCGTTTCCCTCTTAGTGACGACTCGCCTTACTCTCTGCTGCCATCTTCTAATCACCGGCCACAGCCTAATGGACCCTGGATCCACACTGCTACCTGAAGACATTTGCTGGCAAGAGATCTCAGTGTCTGGTTATTTGTAATTTGTGGTGCGCTGTGTGTTTGGCGTTTTCCGACTCGTACTGATCTGCCCAGCAGTGCAGCAAAGTCCATACCCACCATCTGGGGCTCTGGTCAAAACCATTGTGGGGTTGGAGTTGGTGCAGCCCAGGAAGTGTTGAACACATGGCACCATATTTACCATTTAAATTTGATTATCTAGTAGCCCAGATCTGCATTTGTTATCGTAACAGTCTAGCAATGTAGACATCCAGGATAATTGTTGTCGCCTACTCTCAAAGTAAATGGTCATTTGTAGTGACAAGATTTGTTTTCCTAGTATTCACTAGATTCACTCAAAAGTTTCATTCAGAATTGGTTCACTCATCATTAATAGTTTGGTGGTCACTCCTTGGGTGGATTGTTCTTCTCTCCTTCTGGGTACACTTCAACCTGTAGTTTAGGCTTACATTCTGGTGTGATGTGGCTGTTTCTCTCTCTTCCCTGGGCATGCATATTTGTTATTTGCTCTGGTTCATTCCTTCTGGTGCAGATGTACAGTCCTTTCACCAGAGTGATCAGCCAACTCTTAACTGTGGTCTGTCAAGAGATATGGCCTAGGTATGTCCTAAATAAAAGGGTTGTGTCTAGAGATGAGCTAATCCAAGCTGACAAAGTGGAATTCAATCTGAATTTCAGGAAATATTTGATTTGCATCGAATCCGGATTTCCTCACATTTCGTGGTAACAAATCCCTTGTTTCATAAAATGTCTGCTTCACATGTTAGGATATGGGGCAAAGAACTCACCCACCCATGGCATCGGAAGCCATGTTAGCTGTAATTGACAGCTTACACCCTGCTCCATAACCCCTGGTCAGAGCACTGCTACAATTGGGGTTTTTAACCCCTTGCATGCTGCAGTAAAACATGATCATGACATCCAAGGGGTTCCTCCATGCCAAACCCTCCCCTCGGCACCCTCTGCAGCAAGATCGAGTCCTTATGAATTTTCTGCAGCTCGGGTTCTGGCCAGTGACCCCAAGCTGCTTGGCTCCCCCATTACCTGGTTGATCCTGCCATGAATACACATTTATTCTGGCGCAATTAGTATTTTCTAGCCCTACCATTCCTGAGAAGTTAGTGCTGTTAGTTTTGGAGCCTGCTATGTTATTTAAAGGGGTTGCCCCATCACAAGGATCCTATCTATACTGCTTGTTAATGTGGATGTAAGACTTTTCCTAAATACACTGCTTCAGCAAAACTGCTTTGTTTGTCCACTATCTTACTTTATTCAATTCATTGTTGACACAGCCCTTGACTTATCTGCACAAAAGTCAAGTGATGTATCTGCTGCTCTCAGGGGGGAGGGAGGAGGGGCTAAGTGCAGGGGAGTGAGCCTGTGTTTCTAGCTATTCCTGTGTCTACACCACGTGACCTAGGTCCTGCTCTCAGATAGGGGAGAGGAGCTGCTTTCATTTCTGAACTCGTCTTCTGTTCACCCAGTTATCAGGTTAGCTAATTCAATTGTGTTCATTATGGCAGAGACCGGCAGTCTCTGTATGTAACAGAATGGAGCTGCTCCTGCCTGTACTTCATAGTCCAATATTGTGCATATAGTGTTTAAGGACCTTTGATGACATTACCGGCCCTTCAGCCACCCCATAGGATCACACTATGCGGTGGGCGGAGCTACACACTAATTTGGGGGCGGAGCTAAACGGCATGTTGCATATGAAACTCCGCCCACCAAATGACGCAAGAAACCAGGAAGAAAGAAGATTTTAAAGCAGTGAAGACTGGTGAGTATGCGACGTGGGAATACCCCTTTAAACTCTGTAATGTCAGAAGGGCAGTGTCAGACAGGAGCAGGCATGATTCTGATTGCAGCTCTGAATCACGCTGCCCCTACCTGACACCGCCCTTCTGACAATACAGAGGTTTAAAATGCTCTGCTGAGGGGCTGATAGGAGAAAAGGTATTTTCACATGAAATGTATTCCTCTTTATTTTCCACCGCCAGCATTTTCACTGCACTCTAACCGCGAGAAGATGCTGATACTAGGCTTGGATGAATGGGCCTAATCAGGAGGGAGTCTCGAACCACAGACCGCACAGCTGATTCAGCAGAACGCTTTTTATGCACGCTGCTGCGATCTCTGCCTTCCATTGAAAGCAATGGAAGGCGGATTTTGGGCAGAATCTGCCCTCAAAAACGCGGCAAATTCCTGCATATGAACACAGCTAAAGAAGGAAGGGCGGGGAAAGCCTTATAACCCCTTAAGAACATACCAATTACACCTCCAGCTAAGGAGATGGGAAGAAGAAGTCAGACCACCATGTCCCATAAAGCTTAAAGGGATCCTATCATTTAAACACATTTTTTTCTGGTTGACATGTAGGAATAGCCTTAAGAAAGGCTATTCGTCTCCTATCTTTAGATGTCTTCTCTGGGCTGCCGTTCGCTTGAAATCCTGGTTTTCGCAGGTATGCAAATGAGTTCTCTCGCACAAGAAAATGGCCGCTTACAGTACTGTGTAAGCGGCCACTTTCTTGTGGCCTGTGGGCACGCGCAATCGGCTTTGCCCTAGGCCTAGAAGTTTGAAACCAACCCCCGGAAGAGGACGTGTCAAGGCCCAGTTCCTGAAGAAGATGGAGGCGTCGCTGGAGAATTCTCTCGCAGCATTGGGGTCGCCCTCAGTGCTGCGAGAGAACTCATTTGCATACCAGCTAAAACCGGGATTTCAAGCGAACGGCGGCCCAGAGAAAACATCTCAAGGTAGGAGACGAATAGCCTTTCTTAAGGCTATTCCTACGTGTCAACCAGAAAAAAATCTGTTTAAATGATAGAATCCCTTTGAGCTAAAACTCAAAAGCTCCCCCTGCATCTTTTCCTAGCTCCCATGACAAGTCAGAGGGAAGGAGATAACCTCCATTCCCGCTACAGTCAGAAATGCCTTCCCTAGTCGGCTTGGCATTTATTCACCTCCTCGTTGCCATCATGTAAACATATCTCAGTGCTTAGAACTATAGTGCAGCCTTAGAAATCTCGCGACATAGGACAGGCAACTATAGATTGACTTGTTAATTTTAAGTATTCCTTGCCCACGGGCCAACTTGTACAACCTCTTAAACGATCATTAGCCCAAAATGCATATTTATGGTAAGTAAATAAAAAAAAAAGAAATTACATTTTAATTAATTGAATTTTCTAAGTAAGAGCTCATCAAGTATTTGATTAAGAGCGCATTTCGTCAAAGTAATTACGGCGTGGAAATTAATTCTTTGACTTTCACCTTTTCTCTTAAAATAGACTTCATTTTAATAAATGACTACTGATGCCAAATGAAAATAATAAGAAGATATTATTTAAAAAAAATAATGTGATTTAAAAAAAAAAAATTGTTGAAAAAAATTTGTCTGATTCTTAGATTTCTATAGGTAACATTGTCGGGATTTTATTTTGGTATTTTGTAAAAGTACAAAATAATATTTCATATTCACTTAAAGTGAGTGGGAGTATGTGTGAGCAATTTCACGCTAATATTTCATCATTTATAGCTTGGCAGGTATCAAATACACCCACACTTAACAAGAAGCAGTTCCAAGGGGAAAAAGAATGATTTGCTTGGCTACTTTATGACCACCTAGAAGGATCAAACATCAAGATTACATTCCAGCAATAACATATTACCCCTGAAGTGTCTTGAATGGTCCATACTCTGTGAGTCATTATTTGGACAACCAATAAACCCGGGTAAACATGACATCGGCAAAACCACATCGGCTACTTACTTATTTCTCCAAGAAAATAATGAAAATATACTATGTTTTCCGTGCCAAATCATAATATAGGCTGAATGTGAACAAATTGTATCTGGAAGGAGCTCGTCTGAAGACAAAAAGGGAATATTATTATTGCAGGCGTACCATGACCATTGAAATAACGTCAGGTTAGTACGGATGTAGCAGAGCTCAGCTTGATGTTTAGTGAAGGCTACATTGATTCATAGTATGACTATTATTTAGGTTGTTCCATAAGGCAACAGATAAACAGATCGGCTCATAGTTTCTATTGTAGCTATGGGCCAGACCTTGGTGTAATACAGGGGTAGGGAACGTACGGCTCTCCAGCTGTTGCAAAACTACAACGCCTAGCATGCATACTAGCTCTGCTGTTCTGGGAACTCCCATGGAAGTGAATGGAGCATGTTGGGAGTTGTAGTTTCACAGCAGCTGGAGAGCCAAAGGTTCCCTACCCCTGGTGTAATATGTCCCAAAATGTGATGAACCTTGCAAAGTTTTTTACGACTTTCTAGGCACATGGGAGTGACTTTACAAGAGAAAAGGGGAGTTGCTTAATTGTTACAATGTATCTATTTGCATAAATTGAACTAGGCAAAATAAGTTGCATCAGATTTATAATACAGCATACAATATTTTTTTCTCTCCCTTAATTAGGCCCCCTATAAAACTGAACTTCAATCAGAAATCTCTGCCGATTCCATCTTGGTTTCCCAGATGGACCGTCAGCTCTTTGAAGTATCAAATTTCATGTGACCATAGAAGTCAGTGGAAATGGCGCAATATATTTAATATAATGGCCTGATATAGTGTTACTCCTCATATACACACACAACTTATCCTAAAAAGTTATCTGAAATTTGAGGTACTTTAAAAGGGGAAGTAGCCTGAGGATAAGTCAGCAATAGGGTTGAGCCGATCTTGAGATTTCAGGATCGATTTTAAAATCCGATTTCCGATCTTTTCCGATCCCGATCGCTCAACCCTAGTAAATGCTTCTCTATGGGAAAAGTCACTTTTAGGGTTGAGTCGATCTTGAGATTTCAGGATCAATTTTAAAATCCGATTTCCGATCTTTTCCGATCCCGATCGCTCAACCCTAGTAAATGCTTCTCTATGGGAAAAGTCACTTTTAGGGTTGAGCCGATCTTGAGATTTCAGGATCAATTTTAAAATCCGATTTCCGATCTTTTCCGATCCCGATCGCTCAACCCTAGTAAATGCTTCTCTATGGGAAAAGTCACTTTTAGGGTTGAGCCGATCTTGAGATAACCTCCGACCTCGATCTCGCTGGAAAAGATCGGGATTGGAATTCCGATCGTGATCTTGAAATTTACTCGATCGCTGAGCGGAATCCGAACTTTTCCGATCCCAATCGCTCAAACCTAAGTCATCAATATCAAATTGTTGAGAGTCCAAATCCCGGCACCCACACTATTTAGGCAGCTAATTCAATCAGAGATTAGGATCATTCAGTCATCAGAACAGGTACAGTCCCATCCAACCGTCCCCAAAAGAATTCAGATAGGCCATAAATAAATAAAAAAGTGGAGATGTTTTTTATTTTTTTTATTTTTTTTTTTATTGTATGGATTTTTATAACTGGTACCCTATTGTTGGTCCTAACTTATTATTGGCCAGCAATACAGCTACAACCAGAGGTCAAAGGAACACAGAAAAGAACCATTAACTATCTACTGTATATAAGCACTGTAAAGTTTATGGATTTCTAGTAACTGGACGTGCCAGAAAAAAATAACCAATATGAAAAAACAGCTACAAAGGTTTTATAACAAATGGAAAAGATGCATAAAACAGGTACTAATTGTTAGAACTTCTATCAATCTCTATAATGGGGGTTGGGAATCATATAGCCATAATAAGAAGGGGTTACATTGTACCTGTGATGTACCTGCTCCATTCAATGTTTATGGGGCAGGTTTATGGGGCACTCATACCCCACATGAGTGCTGAAGACACTGGGAATGAAAACACCATGTTGGAGTTCCGATACAGCAGGGAGGGTAAGTATGAGCGGTTTGGCCTTTTATTATTATAGTCTGGGGTCCAGAGAGAATATAATGATTCATGGATAGACAACCCCAAAATTCTTGCCAAATCTGAAATTATTTAGAAAACCTTTTACAAGCCTCCTAGCTGACCCCCAATCCCTGCCTGTTCCTGCACCTATTTTTTTTATATTTCCAAATATGTTACAGTTTTTACTTTCCATATGCTAGATTATAGCTATGATCATGTGAAAACCCTTTTGGCATGACATGTGTAACTCCTAGAGATGAGTGAACAGTAAAATGTTCGAGGTTCGATATACGTTTCGAGTAGCCCCTCAATATTCGACTACTTGAATCGAATATTGAACCCTATTATAGTCTATGGGGGGAAAATGCTCGTTTCAGGGGTAGGCAACATTCAATCAAATTATACTTACCAAGTCAACGAGTGAGGGTCGGGCTGGATCCTCCGAGAAGTTTTCTCTGTGCAGCGTCCCCGCGGCATCTTCCGGCTCTGAATTCACTCTGCCAGGCATCGGACATACGCAGTCGGCTCTGCCCAGGCCTGATGCCTGGCAGAGTGAATAAAGAGCCGGAAGATGCCGCGGGGAAGCTGCACGGAGAAGACTTCTAAAGGTAGGAGAAGAACCAGCGTTGATTGGCCGACTGTATAGCATTCGGCCAATCAATGCTGGTTCTGCATCGAACTTTTCCATTCGAATAGCGAGTGGTACTCGATTGAGTACGAGTACTGAGATCGAATACTACTCGCTCATCTCTAGTAACTCCTACTCCATTCTGACTCATCCTCATTGGAAGAGCTCGGCGTTCATCGACAACCATTTATACTAAGTCAAGGGTTACAAAAATCCCTGTCTTCCTTTTCCCGCCATAAAAGCTCAGCTTTACTATTTCACAAAAACTTAATCTGCAAAGCCCGGAGTAATGATGGGCACATCGTGGAGGCACGTATGTACTACGCTGTAATTAATGGGAACTAGAGGCTAGAATTAAATGGGCTGTAATTTGTATTTAATGTAATATGATCCCCTTATTTGTATCTCTCCATACATTAGGTTTCGCATTCTCTCCCTCTTTTGACATTCTAGCGATTATACGGCACGCTGTGACATTAAGAGCCATTATTTAATTACTCATCCACTGCGTTCAAGGGTTACTTATTTTTGCATTTTCAAGCCCGACATTAAGTGCTGGAACGCTCTCCATTTAGATTAACATGATAATTAGTTGCCACTCAGAATTATTCCTATAATTTTGTTTATGTTAGTTACTTTGTAAGTATATTGTGTTGCGAGGGGCTGTAATGATGTGACAAAAGTGTAATTAGATTTTTAATTGAATTGTAATATTGCTGATAAGCCATTAATATCAAGGTTTTGTGGACGACATTGTTGTGGTGTTTGTTATCTGGATAAATAGAAGCTCCGAATGCACGTTGCAGTTCCGTCTTATTACACCGAGCGATGCGCTCTTTGTTATACTGGTATCTGTATATTTGGGGAACTTACAGTGATAACTTCAGTAAAGCAATACTGGATGAATGAGATAGTGGACTTAGAAGCTACACGCGTAGACAGAATTGTTGGTCGCCCTCGTTTAATGAAGAGAAAACCCCGCAATGGTGACAGAAATAATTGGACAAAAGTAATAATAAATACAAATTCTATGAAAATGAAGAAATGAAAATCAGACTTTGCTTTTTCGCTTCAACAGAATTTAAAAAAAAAACAAAAAAAAACCTCATGACATGGCCTGGACAGATATGATAGTTCCTGTAACTTAATATTTTGTTGCACCTTTTGAGGCAATCGCTGCAATCAGACGATTCCTGTAACTGTCAATGAGACTTCTGCCCCTCTCAGCAGGTATTTTGGCCTCCTCATGAGCAAACTGTTCCAGTTGTCTCGGGTGTGAAGAGGCCGTTTCCAGACGCCATGTTTCATCTCCTTCCAAAGATGCTCAATAGGATTTAGGTCCGGGCTCATAGAAGCCACTTCACAATAGTCCAATGTTTTCTTCTCAGCCATTCTTGGGTGTTTTTAGCTGTGTGTTTTGGGTCATTATCCTGTTACAAGACCCAGGACCTGTGACTGAGACCAAGCTTTCTGACACTGGGCAGTACATTTCTCTCTAGAATCCCTTGATAATCTTGAGATTTCATTGTACCCTGCACAGATTCAAGACACCCTGTGCCAGAGGCAGCAAAGCATAACAAAATCTCCTCCATGTTTCATAGTAGAGACAGTGTTCTTTTAAAGATAGGCTTCATTTTTCCGTCTGTGAACATAGAGCTGATGTGCCTTGCCAAAAAGTTTGATTTTTGTCTCCTCTGTCCATAGGACATTCTCCCAGAAGTTTTGTGGGTTGTCAAAATGTAGTTTGGTTATTATTACTTTTTTCAGATTCAATTTATGTCTGTGACCATTATGGTTTTTTCTTTCATTAAACGAGGGGGACCAACAATTTTGTCCACGTGTGTATAAGTACTGCAGGGTATACCCTTAAAGGGAATGCTCAGGATAAAAGGCAAACTCAGGGGTTGAGCTGGGGTAAAGTAAAAAAGAAGTGATATTCATGACCCCTGGTCCTCCTTTCAGTTGGTATATCTCCTGTTCTCTCCTATGTGACCACTGAGGCCAGTGATTGGGTCTAGAGATGAGCGAGTAGTATTTGATCGAGTAGGTATTCAATCGAATACTATGGTATTCGAAATACTCGTACTCGATCGAGTACCACTCGCTATTTGAATGGAAAAGTTTGACGCAGAACCAGCATTTATTGGCCGAATGCTATACAGTCAGCCAATCAACGCTGGTTCTTCTCCTACCTTTAGAAGTCTTCTCCGTGCAGCTTTCCCGCGGCATCTTCTGGCTCTGAATTCACTCTGCCAGGCATCGGACCTGGGCAGAGCCAACTGCGTATGCCTGCATTACAAGCTGGCATGCGCAGTCGGCTCTGCCCAGGCCCGATGCCTGGCAGAGTGAATTCAGAGCCGGAAGATGCTGCGGGGATGCTGCACGGAGAAGACTTCTCAGAGGATCCAGCCCGACCCTCACTCGTGGACTTGGTAAGTATAATTTGATCAAACGTTGCCTACCCCTGAAACGAGCATTTCCCCCCCCCATACACTATAATAGGGTTCGATATTTGATTCAAGTAGTCGAATATTGAGGGGCTACTCGAAACGAATATCAAACCTCGAACATTTTACTGTTCGCTCATCTCTAATTGGGTCTCTTCACTTTTGGTCTGACCAACTCTGGCACAAAAGAGGATGGTGGACAAGCAGAAGTTCAGGAGTAGGTAAGCATTTTTATTTTATACCACCCCCAGCCCATTTATCTTGGACAAGCTCTTTAACTTCTTGTTAAACAATCCAATTTCTCACAATACATATTCAAAACCATTGACAGGTCACAATTCCCATGACAAACACAATGTGGCTACAGGTTTTTATGTCCTAGGCACTCTGTCCATGGCCTCTTCTCTATTTTACTAAGTAAGGCCTCTTTACATAGCCCAGGCTTGCGGTCAATGATCAGGAATGGACATTCCTAGGCACATTGGTCTACGTTCATGCTCACTCCTTTGTTGCTTTGCTTGCATTTGTTTTGCTGAAACTGTAAAACAGAGATTTTTTCCATTACATTTCCGCATTTTACGACTTTATGTTGTGTTTACTGCGACTCCATTTTGTACTTCACTTGTTCTAGGCTTTTGATGTAAAAATAGCTTTTGCTACATTATAATGGAAAACTGATGATATAGGCTGCTTAAAGTTCCACATAAGGATGAGCTATGAAACCCATAATCTGCTGTAGAAACACAAGTAGGGAACATGCTGAAGTAAGCAAAATGGCAAAATAGTCTTAAAATAATCTTGTGGAAGACTAATAATGTAATAGTCATGTGCACATATTCAATTAAATATATCCTATTGCCAAATAAGCAGAATTTACATGAATTTATTAGACTATGAATATGTTTGGGTCAGCAGATCTATAGCATGTAAAGGTTGAAAACTTCAGGTGTTCACTATCAAAGGAACGAATGGGTCATAAACCAGAGAGGCTTTACTGCACATGGCTATGCTCGTGTCTTTTTTTTCCCTCCAGCAAGTGCTAAAAGTAATTTGAGTCACACAGACAATGGATGAAGCACCTTAAGGTTTGGGATTTCCCATAAATTCTGCATAAGAATGGAAAAATGTTATTGTGCTGTCAAAGTGGCCAACCCTATAATATCAAGATCAAGAGTAGATTGTTGACTCTCATTCCGACACCCCGTACTCCACCAGTTACCATTACTAATAAAATGAAGATGACAGACTGGGATAGATTTCTCAAAATGAGTAGAGATGAGCGAGTAGTACTCGATCGAGTAGGTATTCGATCGAATACTACGGTATTCGAAATACTCGTACTCGATCAAGTACCACTCGCTGTTCGAATGTAAAAGTTCGATTTAGAACCAGCATTGATTGGCCGAATGCTATACAGTCGGCCAATCAACGCTGGTTCTTCTCCTACCTTTAGAAGTCTTCTCCGTGCAGCTTCCCTGCGGCGTCTTCCGGCTCTGAATTCACTCTGCCAGGCATTGACTGCGCATGTCCACTTGTAGTGCAGGCATGCGTAGTTGGCTCTGCCCAGGCCCGATGCCTGTCAGAGTGAATGAAGAGCTGGAAGGCGTCGCGGGATGCTGCAAGGAGAAGACTGCACGGAGGATCCAGCCCGACCCTCACTCGTGGACTTGGTAAATATAATTTGATCGAACGTTGCCTACCCCTGAAACGAGCATTTTCCCCCCCTAGACTATAATAGGGTTTGATATTCGATTCGAGTAGTCAAATATCGAACCTCGGACATTTTACTGTTCACTCATCTCTAAAAATGAGTGCCAAATTATAGTAAGGCTGGGTTCACATCTACATTTGGAGATTCCGTCCACCATTGTGCTTGAAAAATAAGAGAAGCAGGATGTTGCTCTCCACATTTTTTGTCGGAAGGCAAAATAGTCTATGGGGTCCATGGGTTGTCACAAATAATTTCTTTTTAGGTAGATAAGGTTTCCATTTTTTGGGTCCCCAAGAAGACTTGAATGGAAACCCCAATACAGATATGAACTTAGCATAAGAAGAAAAAAAGAAGAGCAGACCAGTTGCCATAAATCTGATGAAAACCTTTAATAAATGGATCCTATTGAGTGTAATTGTAGTAGTGCCCTCTATCTGCCAAGTATTTCAATATATTGGCAAAAAAGTGATGGGACTTCATGAATACGGGGGTCATTCTTAACACGTAATATTGCATTGATTTACAAATATGACAAAAGTAAATTGATGATTGGAGGGTTTTGTTACAGGCAAATAGCCAGTGCCTTGTTAAAAGAGGAGCCCACTTTGGGCAATCCATTTTTGTTATAAGTAAGGGGATGGAGGAGTGAATCGATCCAGATAGGACTGGATTCATCCTGAATAGTCTAAAAGTTTTGGGTTTGACCCAAACTCAAAACTTTTGGAGTTTGTTACCCATGAAACACTGTTATGCTTTGTGGTCTCCTCAGATCCCAGGGTACAATAAGTGACGGCCAAGGGGAGGTGACTAAAAATAATACAGGACACATAACACAGGGCTCATGACATCAGGGAGAGGCAATTCTTCAGTGGTAAGTATGTGAGGAAACTGTTATGGTCTGGGGATCCTTGACCACGGACTGGCCCCTGACTGATAACTTCTAGTACAGTACAGGAAAAACACACCAAAAGAAAACAAAATCGGAAGTATGAGCAGTTTGGACTTCTAGTGTGGATCCTCCTACACCCTGCCTCGCACAACTAGAAGTAGCCGTGGGCCCGACTAACTTGCCTGAATGGGCACGAGCACAGCCGGAGAAGCAGCTAACCTACCAAGGGAAATAGAGCCCCTGTCTAGCTTCATGTTTACGAAGGAGAGGCAGATACAGAACAAGCCCCCCATGGATGTCCAGACGCAAACTAACGGTGAACATGAGAACGCAAAGCATAGGGAGAAAATAAACGTGAAACACAGAATAACTGAACTAAGCAAGGGATAGGGAAAAACAGAACTTAGGATCACACACAAAAAACCCGTACCAAAATTCCAAACTTCCAAACAGAAAAATACCTAGGGCTCGCTGCGCCCGGAACACTATGTCTGGATACAAGCTCAATACTTAACGAACCAGTCCTGTGTGAACAGGAGCAAGAAACCGGATGGGCCAGGATGCAGATGGTAGCAGCTTCAGACAACAGACCATTACTGGAGAACAGGAACAGACGTTTAAGACCGGCATCAGATAGCATGTACAACAGCCTTATATAGTAAGAGAAGGCCTCGCCCATGGCCTGTCAAGTATTCAGCACTGCAGAGAACTTAACCCCTTCAGAGGCCAAGACACACCAGGCACTGATCCACCAGGCCACTCACCACGTGATCCACGCCCGAGTGCCAGAGCAGAAACAGCATGTCTGGTGTGAACATTCCCCTGCCGTGCATCAGGTGATTCACGCGCTGAATGCCGTCCGGACACTCTGCACCTGAACCTAACAGGCCGAGACTGCTGAGACCGGGTCATAATAGAAACATTGCCATCACTCACTGTCCCAAATAGGACTCAATTCTATCTAAACTAAATTCTCTATCTCTACGTGGGAGAAAACCCATGCAAATATAGGGAGAACATGCCAAATCCATGAATATGGTCAGATCTGAACCCAAGACCCCCCCCCCTTCCCCAATAGTGTTAAACACACAGCCACCATGCTGCCATACACTAGTGGTTTCTTCTCTCTACTTTAGCAATGAAATATAAAAACAAAGAGTCTGGAGAGTCTTCAGTAGTTGATACCTTTTTTTAATGGCTAATAGAGATGAGCGAACACTAAAATGTTCGAGGTTCAAAATTCGATTCGAACAGCCGCTCAATGTTCGTGTGTTCGAACGGGTTTCGAACCCCATTATAGTCTATGGGGAACAGATACTCGTTAAGGGGGAAACCCAAATCCGTGTCTGGAGGGTCACCAAGTCCACTATGACACCCCAGGAAATGATGCCAACACCTCTGGAATGACACTGGGACAGCAGGGGAAGCATGTCTGGGGGCATCTAACACACCAAAGACCCTCTATTACCCCAACATCACAGCCTAACAACTACACACTTTACACACTCAATACCACCTCTCTGACAGTAGGAAAACACCTTGAAACATGTGTATTTGGCACTTGCAGTGAGGAGAGCTTGTCACCAGCAGTGAATTTGGCCCTTGTAGTAAGTTGAGGTTGGCACCAACATTTGTTTTGAAAATCAGGGTGGATTGAGCCTCTAACCAGCAGAGTTTGGGCAAATTCATGGTGGAGGGAGCCTCTAAACACCCCAGTTTGGGCAAATTCATGGTGGAGGGAGCCTCTAAAAACCCCAGTTTGGACCAATTCATGGTGGAGGGAGCCTCTAACCAGCCCAGTTTGGGCAAATTCATGGTGGAGGGAGCCTCTAAAAAACCCAGTTTGGACCAATTCATGGTGAAGGGAGCCTCTAACCAGCCCAGTTTGGGCAAATTCATGGTGGAGGGAGCCTCTAACCAGCCCAGTTTGGACCAATTAATGGTGGAGGGAGCCTCTAACCAGCCCAGTTTGGACCAATTAATGGTGGAGGGAGCCTCTAACCACCCCAGTTTGGACCAATTCATGGTGGAGGGAGCCTCTAAACAGCCAAGTTTGGACCAATTCATGGTGGAGGGAGCCTCTAAAAACCCCAGTTTGGACCAATTCATGGTGGAGGGAGCCTCTAACCAGCCCAGTTTGGGCAAATTCATGGTGGAGGGAGCCTCTAAACAGCCCAGTTTGGACCAATTCATGGTGGAGGGAGCCTCTAACCAGCCCAGTTTGGACCAATTAATGGTGGAGGGAGCCTCTAACCAGCCCAGTTTGGACCAATTAATGGTGGAGGGAGCCTCTAACCAGCCCAGTTTGGACCAATTAATGGTGGAGGGAGCCTCTAACCACCCCAGTTTGGACCAATTCATGGTGGAGGGAGCCTCTAAACAGCCAAGTTTGGACCAATTCATGGTGGAGGGAGCCTCTAAAAACCCCAGTTTGGACCAATTCATGGTGGAGGCAGCCTCTAACCAGCCCAGTTTGGGCAAATTAATGGTGGAGGGAGCCGCTAAACAGCCCAGTTTGGGCAAATTCATGGTGGAGGGAGCCTCTAACCAGCCCAGTTTGGACCAATTAATGGTGGAGGGAGCCTCTAAACAGCCAAGTTTTGGGAAATTCATGGTGGAGGGAGCCTCTAACCAGCCCAGTTTGGACCAATTCATGGTGGAGGGAGCCTCTAAACAGCCCAGTTTGGGCAAATTCATGGTGGAGGGAGCCTCTAAAAAACCCAGTTTGGACCAATTCATGGTGGAGGGAGCCTCTAACCAGCCCAGTTTGGACCAATTAATGGTGGAGGGAGCCTCTAAACAGCCAAGTTTGGACCAATTCATGGTGGAGGGAGCCTCTAAAAACCCCAGTTTGGACCAATTCATGGTGGAGGGAGCCTCTAACCAGCCCAGTTTGGACCAATTAATGGTGGAGGGAGCCTCTAAACAGCCAAGTTTGGACCAATTCATGGTGGAGGGAGCCTCTAAAAACCCCAGTTTGGACCAATTCATGGTGGAGGGAGCCTCTAACCAGCCCAGTTTGGGCAAATTCATGGTGGAGGGAGCCTCTAAACAGCCCAGTTTGGGCAAATTCATGGTGGGGGGAGCCTCTAACCAGCCCAGTTTGGACCAATTAATGGTGGAGGGAGCCTCTAACCAGCCCAGTTTGGACCAATTAATGGTGGAGGGAGCCTCTAACCACCCCAGTTTGGACCAATTCATGGTGGAGGGAGCCTCTAAACAGCCAAGTTTGGACCAATTCATGGTGGAGGGAGCCTCTAAAAACCCCAGTTTGGACCAATTCATGGTGGAGGGAGCCTCTAACCAGCCCAGTTTGGGCAAATTCATGGTGGAGGGAGCCTCTAAACAGCACAGTTTGGGCAAATTCATGGTGGAGGGAGCCTCTAAAAACCCCAGTTTGGACCAATTCATGGTGGAGGGAGCCTCTAACCAGCCCAGTTTGGGCAAATTCATGGTGGAGGGAGCCTCTAAACAGCCCAGTTTGGGCAAATTCATGGTGGAGGGAGCCTCTAACCAGCCCAGTTTGGACCAATTAATGGTGGAGAGAGCCTCTAACCAGCCCAGTTTGGACCAATTAATGGTGGAGGGAGCCTCTAACCACCCCAGTTTGGACCAATTCATGGTGGAGGGAGCCTCTAAACAGCCAAGTTTGGACCAATTCATGGTGGAGGGAGCCTCTAAAAACCCCAGTTTGGACCAATTCATGGTGGAGGGAGCCTCTAACCAGCCCAGTTTGGGCAAATTCATGGTGGAGGGAGCCTCTAAACAGCCCAGTTTGGGCAAATTCATGGTGGAGGGAGCCTCTAACCAGCCCAGTTTGGACCAATTAATGGTGGAGGGAGCCGCTAAACAGCCCAGTTTGGGCAAATTCATGGTGGAGGGAGCCTCTAAACAGCCCAGTTTGGACCAATTCATGGTGGAGGGAGCCTCTAAAAAACCCAGTTTGGACCAATTCATGGTGGAGGGAGCCTCTAAACAGCCCAGTTTGGGCAAATTCATGGTGGAGGGAGCCTCTAAACAGCCCAGTTTGGGCAAATTCATGGTGGAGGGAGCCTCTAACCAGCCCAGTTTGGACCAATTAATGGTGGAGGGAGCCTCTAAACAGCCAAGTTTTGGGAAATTCATGGTGGAGGGAGCCTCTAACCAGCCCAGTTTGGACCAATTCATGGTGGAGGGAGCCTCTAAACAGCCAAGTTTGGACCAATTCATGGTGGAGGGAGCCTCTAAAAACCCCAGTTTGGACCAATTCATGGTGGAGGGAGCCTCTAAACAGCCCAGTTTGGGCAAATTCATGGTGGAGGGAGCCTCTAAAAAACCCAGTTTGGACCAATTCATGGTGGAGGGAGCCTCTAACCAGCCCAGTTTGGACCAATTAATGGTGGAGGGAGCCTCTAAACAGCCAAGTTTGGACCAATTCATGGTGGAGGGAGCCTCTAAAAACCCCAGTTTGGACCAATTCATGGTGGAGGGAGCCTCTAACCAGCCCAGTTTGGGCAAATTCATGGTGGAGGGAGCCTCTAAACAGCCCAGTTTGGGCAAATTCATGGTGGAGGGAGCCTCTAACCAGCCCAGTTTGGACCAATTAATGGTGGAGGGAGCCTCTAACCAGCCCAGTTTGGACCAATTAATGGTGGAGGGAGCCTCTAACCACCCCAGTTTGGACCAATTCATGGTGGAGGGAGCCTCTAAACAGCCAAGTTTGGACCAATTCATGGTGGAGGGAGCCTCTAAAAACCCCAGTTTGGACCAATTCATGGTGGAGGGAGCCTCTAACCAGCCCAGTTTGGGCAAATTCATGGTGGAGGGAGCCTCTAAACAGCCCAGTTTGGGCAAATTCATGGTGGAGGGAGCCTCTAACCAGCCCAGTTTGGACCAATTAATGGTGGAGGGAGCCGCTAAACAGCCCAGTTTGGGCAAATTCATGGTGGAGGGAGCCTCTAAACAGCCCAGTTTGGGCAAATTCATGGTGGAGGGAGCCTCTAACCAGCCCAGTTTGGACCAATTAATGGTGGAGGGAGCCTCTAAACAGCCAAGTTTTGGGAAATTCATGGTGGAGGGAGCCTCTAACCAGCCCAGTTTGGACCAATTCATGGTGGAGGGAGCCTCTAAACAGCCCAGTTTGGGCAAATTCATGGTGGAGGGAGCCTCTAAAAAACCCAGTTTGGACCAATTCATGGTGGAGGGAGCCTCTATCCAGCCCAGTTTGGACCAATTAATGGTGGAGGGAGCCTCTAAACAGCCAAGTTTGGACCAATTCATGGTGGAGGGAGCCTCTAAAAACCCCAGTTTGGACCAATTCATGGTGGAGGGAGCCTCTAACCAGCCCAGTTTGGACCAATTAATGGTGGAGGGAGCCTCTAAACAGCCAAGTTTGGACCAATTCATGGTGGAGGGAGCCTCTAAAAACCCCAGTTTGGACCAATTCATGGTGGAGGGAGCCTCTAACCAGCCCAGTTTGGGCAAATTCATGGTGGAGGGAGCCTCTAAACAGCCCAGTTTGGACCAATTCATGGTGGAGGGAGCCTCTAAAAACCCCAGTTTGGACCAATTCATGGTGGAGGGAGCCTCTAACCAGCCCAGTTTGGGCAAATTCATGGTGGAGGGAGCCTCTAACCAGCCCAGTTTGGACCAATTAATGGTGGAGGGAGCCTCTAACCAGCCCAGTTTGGACCAATTAATGGTGGAGGGAGCCTCTAACCACCCCAGTTTGGACCAATTCATGGTGGAGGGAGCCTCTAAACAGCCAAGTTTGGACCAATTCATGGTGGAGGGAGCCTCTAAAAACCCCAGTTTGGACCAATTCATGGTGGAGGGAGCCTCTAACCAGCCCAGTTTGGGCAAATTCATGGTGGAGGGAGCCTCTAAACAGCCCAGTTTGGGCAAATTCATGGTGGAGGGAGCCTCTAACCAGCCCAGTTTGGACCAATTAATGGTGGAGGGAGCCGCTAAACAGCCCAGTTTGGGCAAATTAATGGTGGAGGGAGCCTCTAAACAGCCCAGTTTGGACCAATTCATGGTGGAGGGAGCCTCTAAAAAACCCAGTTTGGACCAATTCATGGTGGAGGGAGCCTCTAACCAGCCCAGTTTGGACCAATTAATGGTGGAGGGAGCCTCTAAACAGCCAAGTTTTGGGAAATTCATGGTGGAGGGAGCCTCTAACCAGCCCAGTTTGGACCAATTCATGGTGGAGGGAGCCTCTAAACAGCCCAGTTTGGGCAAATTCATGGTGGAGGGAGCCTCTAAAAAACCCAGTTTGGACCAATTCATGGTGGAGGGAGCCTCTAACCAGCCCAGTTTGGACCAATTAATGGTGGAGGGAGCCTCTAAACAGCCAAGTTTGGACCAATTCATGGTGGAGGGAGCCTCTAAAAACCCCAGTTTGGACCAATTCATGGTGGAGGGAGCCTCTAACCAGCCCAGTTTGGGCAAATTCATGGTGGAGGGAGCCTCTAAACAGCCCAGTTTGGGCAAATTCATGGTGGAGGGAGCCTCTAACCAGCCCAGTTTGGACCAATTAATGGTGGAGGGAGCCGCTAAACAGCCCAGTTTGGACCAATTCATGGTGGAGGGAGCCTCTAAAAACCCCAGTTTGGACCAATTCATGGTGGAGGGAGCCTCTAAAAAACCCAGTTTGGACCAATTCATGGTGGAGGGAGCCTCTAACCAGCCCAGTTTGGACCAATTAATGGTGGAGGGAGCCTCTAAACAGCCAAGTTTGGACCAATTCATGGTGGAGGGAGCCTCTAAAACCCCCAGTTTGGACCAATTCATGGTGGAGGGAGCCTCTAACCAGCCCAGTTTGGACCAATTAATGGTGGAGGGAGCCTCTAACCAGCCCAGTTTGGACCAATTAATGGTGGAGGGAGCCTCTAACCACCCCAGTTTGGACCAATTCATGGTGGAGGGAGCCTCTAAACAGCCAAGTTTGGACCAATTCATGGTGGAGGGAGCCTCTAAAAACCCCAGTTTGGACCAATTCATGGTGGAGGGAGCCTCTAAACAGCCCAGTTTGGGCAAATTCATGGTGGAGGGAGCCTCTAACCAGCAGAGTTGTGGGAAAGCAGGGTGGAGGGAGCCTCTAACCAGCAGAGTTGGTGGAAATCAGGGTGGAGGGAGCCTCTAACCAGCAGAGTTGGGGGAAATCATGTTGGAGGGAGCCTAGTATTAGCAGAATTGTGCAACGCTTATGGTGGATGAGTATGAGGATGCGGAGGAATTGGAGAGGTTGAGTACAGACATGGAGTTTCATGTTGGGGTGCTTTACACAGGTGGGCACAAAAATGAAGGCTCTATCCAGTGGTGGTTCATTTTTATCAAAGTGAGCCGGTCGGCACTCTCAGCTGACAGACGGGTGCGCTTGTCAGTGATGATGCCACCGGCTGCACTGAACACCCTCTCAGATAGGACGCTGGCGGCAGGACAGGACAGCACCTCCAAGGCATATAGGGCAAGTTCAAGCCACAGGTCCAACTTCGACACCCAATACGTGTAGGGCGCAGAGGGGTCGGAGAGGACAGGGCTGTGGTCGGAAAGGTATTCCCGCAACATGCGCCTATACTTCTCACGCCTGGTGACACTAGGACCCTCCGTGGCGGCACTTTGGCGAGGGGGTGCCATCAAGGTGTCCCAGACCTTAGACAGTGTGCCCCTCGTTTGTGTGGACCGGTGAGAACTTGGTTGCCTACTGGAGGAACTGCCCTCCCTGCCGCCAACGTCACATGCTGGAAACATCTCCATCATATTCTGCACCAATTGCCTGTGGCAAGCATTGATGCGATTGGCCCTCCCCTCTACCGGAATAAAAGACGAGATGTTGTTTTTATACCGGGGGTCAAGGATAGCAAAGATCCAGTACTGGTTGTCCTCCATGATTTTGACAATACGCTTGTCGGTTGTAAAGCACCCCAACATGAACTCAGCCATGTCTGCCACAGTGTTAGTTGGCATGACTCCTCTGGCCCCACCGGAAAGTTCAATCTCCATTTCCTCCTCATCCTCCATGTCTACCCATCCGCGCTGCAACAATGGGACGATTCAAAGTTGCCCGGAAGCCTCCTGTATCACCATCACATCATCGGACAACTCTTCTTCTTCCTCCTCCTCCTCCTCCTCCTCCATTAAACGCAGTGAAGCGGACAGATGTGTGGACCTACTCTCCAGCTGTGACGGATCGGATGCTATCCCTAACTCCTCTGTGTGATCTGAGTTATCCCTGATGTCAATCAGGGATTCTCTCAGAACACACAAGAGCGGGATTGTAAGGCTCACCATCGCATCCTCAGAGCTCACCCTCCTTGTGGACTCCTCAAAGACCCGTAGGATGTCACAAAGGTCTCTCATCCATGGCCACTCATGGATGTGAAACTGAGGCAGCTGACTTTGTGGCACCCTAGGGTTTTGTAGCTGGTATTCCATCAAAGGTCTCTGCTGCTCAACCACTCTATTCAACATCTGAAACGTTGAGTTCCAGCGTGTGGGGACGTCGCACAAAAGCCGGTGTTGTGGCACATGCAGGCGTTGCTGGAGAGATTTTAAGCTAGCAGCGGCTACTGTCGACTTGCGAAAGTGGGCGCACATGCGCCGCACTTTCACCAGTAGCTCTGGAACATTGGGGTAGCTCTTTAGGAAACGTTGCACCACTAGGTTGAAGACGTGGGCCAGGCATGGAACATGTTGGAGTCCGGCAAGCTCCAGAGCTGCTACCAGGTTCCGGCCGTTATCACAAACGACCATGCCTGGGCCCAGGTGCAGCGGCTCAAACCATATTGCCGTCTCATCGAGGAGGGCATCCCTCACCTCGGAGGCAGTGTGCTGTCTGTCCCCCAAGCTGATCAGCTTCAGCACAGCCTGCTGACGTCTACCAACGCCAGTGCTGCAACGTTTCCAACTCGTAGCTGGGGTCAATCTAACAGCGGAGGAGGAGGCGGTGGCGGAGGAGGAGGCGGTGGCGGAGGAGGAGGCGGTAGAGGAGGAGGAGGAGGGGGGTGTTCTTCTCGTGTCCCTGCCAGGAATGTTAGGCGGGGAGACGAGGTACACCGAGCCAGTTTGGGAAGCAGTCCCAGCCTCAACTACATTCACCCAGTGTGCCGTCAGTGAAATGTAGCGTCCCTGTCCGCATGCACTTGTCCACGCGTCGGTGGTCAAGTGGACCTTTGTGCAAAGCGCGGAACTAAGGGCCCGCCTGATGTTGAGTGACACGTGCTGGTGCAAGGCGGGGACGGCACACCGGGAGAAGTAGTGACGGCTAGGGACGGCATAGCGAGGTGCCGCAGTTGCCATCAGGTCCAGGAAGGCGGGAGTTTCAACAAGCCGGAACGCCAACATCTCCTGGGCCAGCAGTTTAGCGATGTTGGCGTTCAAGGCTTGCGCGTGTGGGTGGTTAGCAGTGTATTTCTGCCGCCGCTCCAATGTCTGAGAGATGGTGGGTTGTTGTAAAGAAACGCCTGATGGTGCCTTTGATGGTGCAGGAGAAGGAGATAAGACAGGACCAGGGGAGGATGAGGTAGAAGTCAACAAAGTGGCGGAGGCAGATGAAGTGGTGTCCTGGCTCGTCCTCTGGAGTGCATCGCCAGCACAGTCAGCAGTGGCAGTGGCAGAGGCAGAGGCAGTGGCAGAGGCAGTGGCAGTGGCGTGAACGGCAGGCGGCCTTTGTCCTGCCGTTGCTGCCTGCCACTGATTCCAGTGCTTGGATTCCAAATGACGGCGCATTGAAGTGGTGGACAGGTTGCTCTTCTCAGAGCCCCTAATCAATTTCGAGAGGCAAATTGTGCAGACAACACTATATCTGTCCTCGGCGCATTCCTTGAAAAAACTCCACACCTTCGAGAAACGTGCCCTCGAGGTGGGAGTTTTTCGGAGCTGGGTACGAACTGGAACATCTTGGGAGATTCCGGGTGTGGCCTGGCTTCGCCTAAGCTGCTGACCTCTGCCTCTGCCTCTAGCTACCCTTTTTGGTGCTGCACCTGCCTCAACATCCACACTACTTTCCCCGCTTGACATCCCCCCTGTCCAGGTCGGGTCAGTGTCCTCATCATCCACCACTTCCTCTTCCAACTCCTGTCTCATCTCCTCCTCCCGCACAATGCGCCGGTCAACTGGATGCCCTGACGGCAACTGCATCACATCATCGTCGATGAGGGTGGGTTGCTGGTCATCCACCACCAAATCGAACGGAGATGGAGGAGACTCTAGTGTTTGAGCATCTGGACACAGATGCTCCTCTGTTAGGTTCGTGGAATCGTGACGTGGAGAGGCAGGTTGAGGGACAATGAAAGGAGCGGAGAACAGCTCTGGGGAGCAGGGACAGTTTGGGTTATTGTTCTGTAAAGCTTCGGAATTTTGGGAGGAAGGAAGACAAGACTGTTGGGTAATAGGAGGAGAGGAGGCAGAGTCTGACTGGCTGCTGGACAATGTGCTGTAAGCGTTCTCTGACAGCCATTGCAAGACCTGTTCCTGGTTCTCGGGCCTACTAAGGTTTGTACCCTGCAGTTTAGTTAATGTGGCAAGCAACCCTGGCACTGTGGAGTGGCGCAATGCTTGCTGCCCCACAGGAGTAGGCACGGGACGCCCTGTGGCTTCACTGCTACCTTGCTCCCCAGAACCATTCCCCTGACCTCGCCCACGGCCTCGTCCACGTCCCTTTCCGGGAGCCTTGCGCATTTTGAATTCCTAGTTAGAAATTGGCACTGTATACCAGTAGTAAAAATTGTGGGTGCACGTAACCCCAATATATTCTTTGAATTCCCAGTCAGACACTGGCACTATATGGCAGTAGCAAGAAATGAGGGTATTTGTATTCCCAATATATTCTTTGAATTCCCAGTCAGACAATGGCACTGTATACCAGTAGTAAAAATTGTGGGTGCACGTAACCCCAATATATTCTTTGAATTACCAGTCAGAAACTGGCACTATATGGCAGTAGCAAGAAATGAGGGTATTTGTATTCCCAATATATTCTTTGAATTCCCAGTCAGACACTGGCACTATATGGCAGTAGCAAGAAATGAGGGTATTTGTATTCCCAATATATTCTTTGAATTCCCAGTCAGACACTGGCACTATATGGCAGTAGCAAGAAATGAGGGTATTTGTATTCCCAATATATTCTTTGAATTCCCAGTCAGACAATGGCACTGTATACCAGTAGTAAAAATTGTGGGTGCACGTAACCCCAATATATTCTTTGAATTCCCAGTCAGACACTGGCACTATATGGCAGTAGCAAGAAATGAGGGTATTTGTATTCCCAATATATTCTTTGAATTCCCAGTCAGACAATGGCACTGTATACCAGTAGTAAAAATTGTGGGTGCACGTAACCCCAATATATTCTTTGAATTCCCAGTCAGACACTGGCACTATATGGCAGTAGCAAGAAATGAGGGTATTTGTATTCCCAATATATTCTTTGAATTCCCAGTCAGACAATGGCACTGTATACCAGTAGTAAAAATTGTGGGTGCACGTAACCCCAATATATTCTTTGAATTCCCAGTCAGACACTGGCACTATATGGCAGTAGCAAGAAATGAGGGTATTTGTATTCCCAATATATTCTTTGAATTCCCAGTCAGACAATGGCACTGTATACCAGTAGTAAAAATTGTGGGTGCACGTAACCCCAATATATTCTTTGAATTCCCAGTCAGACACTGGCACTATATGGCAGTAGCAAGAAATGAGGGTATTTGTATTCCCAATATATTCTTTGAATTCCCAGTCAGACACTGGCACTATATGGCAGTAGCAAGAAATGAGGGTATTTGTATTCCCAATATATTCTTTGAATTCCCAGTCAGACAATGGCACTGTATACCAGTAGTAAAAATTGTGGGTGCACGTAACCCCAATATATTCTTTGAATTACCAGTCAGAAACTGGCACTATATGGCAGTAGCAAGAAATGAGGGTATTTGTATTCCCAATATATTCTTTGAATTCCCAGTCAGACACTGGCACTATATGGCAGTAGCAAGAAATGAGGGTATTTGTATTCCCAATATATTCTTTGAATTCCCAGTCAGACAATGGCACTGTATACCAGTAGTAAAAATTGTGGGTGCACGTAACCACAATATATTCTTTGAATTACCAGTCAGAAACTGGCACTATATGGCAGTAGCAAGAAATGAGGGTATTTATAACCCCAATATATTCTTTGAATTCCCAGTCAGACAATGGCACTGTATACCAGTAGTAAAAATTGTGGGTGCACGTAACCCCAATATATTCTTTGAATTACCAGTCAGAAACTGGCACTATATGGCGGTAGCAAGAAATGAGGGTATTTGTATTCCCAATATATTCTTTGAATTCCCAGTCAGACACTGGCACTATATGGCAGTAGCAAGAAATGAGGGTATTTGTATTCCCAATATATTCTTTGAATTCCCAGTCAGACAATGGCACTGTATACCAGTAGTAAAAATTGTGGGTGCACGTAACCCCAATATATTCTTTGAATTCCCAGTCAGACACTGGCACTGTATACCAGTAGTAAAAATTGTGGGTGCACGTAACCCCAATATATTCTTTGAATTACCAGTCAGACACTGGCACTATATGGCAGTAGCAAGAAATGAGGGTATTTGTATTCCCAATATATTCTTTGAATTCCCAGTCAGACAATGGCACTGTATACCAGTAGTAAAAATTGTGGGTGTATATAGCCCCAATTCTATTGCTAGGGGACTTGCAGGGTATTTCTGGGGTGAAGGTGGGGGGGCACACCGTTGGAACGGGTATTGGGGTATATATCGGGTATACGGGAATACACTGACAGTGTATTCCATTCAGGATCCTGGGAAAGCTGGGTTGCGGCGATTGAGCCCGTCAGTGCCACGTTACACTGACAAGCTTCTCCCTGGAATTTAGCTCTTATAAGAGCTGTTGGTTGTCTTCTCCTTCCTATCCTAGCCTGTCCCTGCCTACCCAGAATCTAAGCCCTAGCTAGCTGGACGGAAACCTCCGTCCTCGGTGAATTGCAAGCTCAGAATGACGCGAACCTGGGCGGCGCTGTTCTTTTAAATTAGAGGTCACATGTTTTCGGCAGCCAATGGGTTTTGCCTACTTTTCTCAACGTCACCGGTGTCGTAGTTCCTGTCCCACCTACCCTGCGCTGTTATTGGAGCAAAAAAGGCGCCAGGGAAGGTGGGAGGGGAATCGAGTAATGGCGCACTTTACCACGCGGTGTTCGATTCGATTCGAACATGCCGAACAGCCTAATATCCGATCGAACATGAGTTCGATAGAACACTGTTCGCTCATCTCTAATGGCTAACTAATAATGAAGACAGATTACAAGCTTTCGAGGCCTCTTCCTCAGGCCTAGAGCCTTGAATTTCCTAATTTTTTCCATACCAGACAATACCTTTGCATATGCAATGAGAGACATGGTGGAAAGGTGGACTTGCCAGTACAGTGACTGCGGTATCCTTATGTTGAGTTAAAAAGTAACCCACAACATATCCAAAAAACAAATCAATATTGGCCAGTATAGTAAAAGTACGCGGTATTCTAGTTTCTGCAACTTCCCGAGTTTCGGCTGCCATACTCTACACTGTATCCATTTTCATAGTGTAGAAAAGTTTTAGTAAAGTAATTTGCAGAGATGAGTTTATTGAGCTGATGCAGATAAGCATCTGGTGGATCAATGGAAACTGAATCAAACTCAAGGACCAAGAAAGTAAATCTGAAAAGTCATAAAATAAACACATTCTTTTTCAAATAAAAGTTGTGTTCATTATGTAAAATTTCACAAAGAAAAATGATTCATGTATGAGAACAAAGTCGGAATATTTGTAGACTAAACTTTATTCTTCTAAATAGATTCATCGCTATGAATCACTACTGTGTTTCGTTTCCGTTACTGTCATCCAAAACAGGGTATTTATCAATGGTTCATCTCAATGGGGCCATGTTGACCACTGTGTAAGAATACGGTAATATAATAAGATTGTTTTCACAATTTAAATGATTCCATAGGATAGGGGACACCTTTAAGGTTAATATCTGTCCGACCTCTCATACACCCATTGATCAGGAGATCAAGGAACTTTTGTTCCCCATTTTGAATGGAGTGATGGGTTGGACAACACATATACAGCTCCGTTCAGTGACAAGAGTGCAAAGGGGTTGGAACCATCGTCCCATTACGCTAGAAACCCAAGCCAAGCGACAGAGAAGACAGCGCATGCGCGGGATTTCAATCCGGAGGAACACAATGTTGGCTGCTTACGCAGCGAAGAGGAAGAGAAAAAAGTGCAGGGGATGATAGTAACAGTTCCCGCCAATGGCATTTTTTGATTTTCGTTTTTCGTTTTTGACTCCCCTCCTTCTAAACCCCATAATTTTTTTTATTTCTCCGCTCCCAGAGCCATATGAGGTCTTAATTTTTGCGGGACAAATTTTTCTTCATGATGCCACCATTATTTATTCTATATAATGTACTGGGAAGCTGGAAAAAAATTCTGAATGGGGTGGATTTGAAGAAAAAATGCATTTCTGCGACTTTCTTACGGGCTTATGGGTTTTACGGCGTTCACTGTGCAGCCAAAATGACATGTCCCCATGTATTCTGTGTTTCAGTACGGTTCTAAGGATACCAAATTTATATGGTTTTATTTACATTTTGACCCCTTAAAAAAAATCCAATACTGTGTTAAAAAATTTTTTTTCTAAAAGTTGCCATATTCCGACAGCCGTAACTTTTTTATACGTCCGTGTATGACGTGGGATGAATAGGGTGTTTTTTTTTGCGGGGCCGGGTGTACTTTTTAGTTCTACCATTTTCGGGAAATGTTATTGCTTTGATAACCTTTTATTCAAATTTTTATCAGAATCAAAACTGTGAAAAAATGGCAGTTTGGCACTTTTGACTATTTTTCCCACTACAGCGTTTACTGAAAAGGAAAAATATTTTTATAGATTTGTAGAGCGGGCGATTTCGGACACCAGGATACCTAACATGTAGGTGTTTCACAGTTTTTAACTACTTTTATATGTGTTCTAGGGAAAGGGGGGGTGATTTGAATTTTTAATACTTTTTATATTTTTTTATATATTTTTTTATTTATTTTTGTGCATTTATTAGACCCCCTAGGGGTGTTGAACCCCAGGGGGTCTGATCACTAATGCAATGCATTACAATGCTAATGCATTGCAAAAAATCATCCTTTCTTTTGCAGGCTGCATAGACCAGCCTACAAAAGAAAGAGCTTGCAGACAAGCCTGGGAGCCTTGTACAGGCTCCTGGCTGTCATGCCAAAGTGACGTTGGCCCTGGAGCATGCTCCAGGAACCGGTAAAATGGCAGCAGCCATGCGCCGCCAGGAAAATTCTTAAAGCAGTAGACACCCTGTGGCTATGTCGGTCGCCATAGTTACACACCCGACATGCGCCGTACTATTACGGCGGATGTCGGGAAGGGGTTAATGGAGGCGTCGTTCAGATGATGACTATGGTGTGCTCAGAGCACAGAGGGAACGCCCCCTGTGCTCCCTGAGCATGATTTATATATATTAATAAAACTTAATTTTTCGAGAATGATGGTGAGCAGAAAATAAATAAAGGTAAGAGTAGAATAGTCTTTATAAAGGCTATTCCAATGTGGCATCAGTTAAAAATTAGGGTTGAGCGATCGGGATCGGAAAAGATCGGATACCGATCGTTGATCAATTAAATTTCATGATTGCGATTGGAATTCCAATCCCAATCTTTTCCGGCGGGATTGAGGTCAGAGGTTATCTCAAGATCGGCTCAACCCTATTCATGTATATATCATTAATCGGGATTGGGAAAGATCAGATCCTAATCAGCAATCGAGCAAATTTCATGATCGGGATCGGCTGGAAAATGATCAGAAATTAGATTTTAAAATCGATCCTGAAATCTCAAGATTGGCTCAACCCTATTGAAAATGTGTTTTTACAATGATAGACTCCCTTTAAATTATGGGGGAAATCTATGCCAGATACTAGCCTAGAAAGGAAATGAGGGTGCACCTAATGTATGAGAAGGTCATATATAAGACGCACCCTTCACTGGCTCCCATATGAGATGCACCTTCCAGGAGTATATATACAATATTATATACAGTATATGGTTTGCTATTCTTAGTGTAAAAATATACAATATTTGTGGAGTCTGTATCTGTGTATACCATGATAAATCCATAAACTAACTTAGGAGCAATTATAGAAAATAGCCATTTTATTGGACTCATTCCAAAGTAAATGACACTGTAAATATTACTTTATTTTTAATTAAATATAAAATATTGTGTTATTTTTAATTACATTGTAATGAAATTTTGCCAAAACAAACACATAGATCTAAACCAAATGAACTGAAAACTAATTAAATTATTCTATAAACTTTAGAAACACACAAATGTAATGAAATTCAGAACACTTTATTATAGGATATTTTTCTACCAAAGGGAGTCTATCAGGTGCAATAAGCCTGCTGAATCGGTCATAGTGCTGTGGAAGGGCCCTTAAAGGGGTTCTCTGAGTCTCTGAAATTAATGACTTATTCTTAGGATAAGTCATTAAGATCAGATTGATTGACATCTGGCAGCTGGTGCTCCAATCGATCAGGAATTTGTAGAGTCTTCAGTGTTCAGGTGACCGCTGTGGCTTCCTCTCCTCTTACCAAGCACAATGGCACGTGTATAGCAGCTGCTCTTGGTATTCAATCCCAATATGACAAAATCAATGCGGTTTCAGGGGTTAATCTAAACAAAGCAGTGGTATAAGGAGTCTTATGCCGATAGCGTTACTTAGTGGGATGCTGTGACAGATGCAGTAACCGAGCTTTACCGGTAGTGTGGTAGGAGCTGAACCCCACCAGTGAATTGTTGAGAGTTGGGTCCAAATGACCATAGAGTTATGTCTTGAAGACTGTAGATATGGTTAGAATGACTGTAGGACAGAACAGGTATTTAGATGAGTTACCTGTTAGTCAAGACTAGTTGTTATATCCTCCTGTAGTGTGAAGATGTGAAATGTTAACAATGGGATATGTAAGGTGAATGCAGCCACCATCGTCCACAAAATAGCCATAGGTGTGCAACTTTCTTAGTTTCATACCCAGGATTGGCCTGTGTAGCTGTTGGGTGCATCTACTTGAGCTTTGTGTGTCCTGTTCTACATTTTATTATGTTTATTGTGCCTAATGATGACATAATGTATTGTACTGTATGCTATACAGTTCCTGTTACTGCTGAGTCATTGTGTCTACCTTGGTCAGGACTAGAGATGAGCCAGTAGGTATTTGATCGAATACTACGGTATTCGAAATACTCGTACTCAATCGAGTACCACTCACTATTCGAATGGAAAAGTTTGATGCAGAACCAGTGTTGATTGGCCGAATGCTATACAGTCGGCCAATCAACGCTGATTCTTCTCCTACCTTTAGAAGTCTTCTCCGCGCAGTGTCCCTGCGGCGTCTTCTGGCTCTGAATTCACTCTGCCAGGCATCGGGCCTGGGCAGAACCGACTGCGCATGCCCGAACTACAAGAAAATAGCCACTTTGACTGTAAGCGGCCATTTTCTTGTAGTGTGGGGATGCGCAGTCGGCTCTGCCCAGGCTCGATGCCTAGCAGAGTGAATTCATTGCCTGATGACGATGCGGGGATGCTGTGCAGAGAACACTTCTCGGAGAATCCAGCCCCGACCCTCACTCATGGACTTGGTAAGTTCAGTTTGATCGAATGTTGCCTACCCCTGAAACAAGCATTTTTCCCCCATAGAGTATAATAGGATTCGATATTCGAGTTGAGTAGTCGAATATTGAGGGGCTACTCGAAACGAATATCGAATATCGAGTATTTAACTACTCACTCATCTCTAGTCAGGATGTTTCTGGAAAGAGTGCATCACAATGATCCTCCAAAAAGGAGTGAAACCAGATTGCACCCATTGGCTGTTGGTAGGCTTTTTTTTTCAGCGTGGAAAATTCAGTGCCAAATAAAGTGCCATTTTCCTCTGTGTGATTGGACCCTAAGGAGTTGTCTGGGCTTAATTGTTTTAAGGACTATCCTCAGAAAAGACCATTAATACCTGATCCAGAGGGGGCCAACAGCTGGCCCCTGGACTGATCATCTGTGTGTCACCCATCTTGTACATAATACGTCCGGGCGTCATCACTGCTGCTCAACTCCCATTGAAGTCAGTGGAAGATCAGCCACAGTCAAGGTACCTGGCCGCTACACAATAGACAAAGATTGCTGCTTCTGGCCCCGTATTGTTCACAGGATGGGCACCGTATACAGGTGAATAGTCTGAGGGCAAAGGTCAGTCAGTTATTTATAGCCTATCCTGAGGAATGGTTGCTAGTCCCAATTTTCCCCCAATATCCACCAAAATTGTTGCAAAATTTTAGTGAAGAATTCTGATATACAGTAATCCAAACAGTTAGTTGTGCCAAATTTATTACACACCATGAGACACATTGATAAATCTGACACATTTTAAGACTGTCCAAGTTTTTACTGTCTCACATGCAGATATCACACAAGATTTGCAGTGACATTTATTTCCTTCCTGATCATAGGACGTCGTCCCAAAAAATAAAATAAGGCTTAAAATGAATTTATTTTAAAACTTAAAAACTAATCTAGAAATAGTTTATTTAGTAAAATACATCAGTAATCAGGAATGTCTATAGAAAGGTCCCTCTATGAATGTCACCAGCAGATGACTTACACTACAGTTTCCACTATGAATATTTAAGTTGAACAAATGTATCGGGGGAAACGTTCTTATTCCTGAGACATCGCAGTGTTTTAGAACATTGGTATTAAGAGACATGGCCCAAGGAAGACAATTTCTTTTAAGTCACTCAAGGAAGAAAGGGCATGTTAATTTCAGAATGCTTGGAGATACAGTAACATTGGATGATCACAAAAATTCCAGAATGATTATTTCATTGGATTATTTAAGAGATTCAACCCTCAAATATCTTTTCAATGTATAATAAATGAAAAGACCCTCAATATACACTCAATAAACTGGCGGGGACAAATGTCTTCTAGATTAAATCCTTTATATTGGAGAAGTTAAATAAATGAAAATGCTTTAAAGGACGTTGTAATGCAGAAAAACATCAAAGATCTTATGAATGTAAAAACCTACACGTGGAAGCTGGAAAATAGTCTATTACTACTGTATAAAAATGAGAATACTTACTATCTATCCAGTATTCATTCTATCTACATCTATCTATCTATCTATCTATCTATCTATCTATCCATTATTCTATCTATCTATCTATCTATCTATCTATCTCCTATCTATCTATCTATCTATCTATCTATCTCCTATCTATCTATCTATCTATCTATCTATCTATCTATCTATCTCCTATCTATCTATCTATCTATCTATCTATCTATCTATCTATCCATTATTCTATCTATCTATCTATCTATCTATCTATCTATCTATCTATCTATCTATCTATCTCCTATCTATCTATCTATCTATCTATCTCCTATCTATCTATCTATCTATCTATCTATCTATCTATCTATCTATCTATCTCCTATCTATCTATCTATCTATCTATCTATCTATCTATCTATCTATCTATTCATTATTCAATCTATCTATCTCTATCTATTTACATCTATCTATCTATCATCTATTATCTATCTATCCATTATTCTATCTATCTATCTATCTATCTATCTATCTATCTATCTATCTATCTATCATCTATTATTTATCTATCTATCTTTTTATCCATCCATCCATCCATCAATTCTTATCTATCTATCTATCTATCTATCTATCTATCTATCTATCTATCTATCTATCTATCCATCTATCTATCCATCTATCATCTATCTATCTATCTATCTATCTATCTATCTATCTATCTATCTATCTATCTATCTATCTATATATCTTTCTTTTTATCCATCCATCCATCCATTCTTATCTATCTATATCTATCTACCAATGACAATATTTTGATTTTACTAAAGTAAAATCTATAAAATTATTATTGCCACCAAAATTACTTGAATTCTCCAATAAATATTTTACAAACCCTATTTTTAGTCAATAGAATATGTCAGAATTCAAAGGAATTAAATCAAATACAGATCCATCATATCAGTCAAGTCACTTTTTTCCAGTATCTGTCATACGCTTACATAGACAGTTCGGTTGGGAAAGGCCATTGCTATTAGATGTTGGTTTTAGTTGGGTGCTGATGTGTTGTCAAGACATTTGCGACCCATCTTCTTAGCACACCTTTTAGGTGTTACCAGATACAGGGTCTGATAAGATGATCGTTATTCTAACATACATAATACACTGCAATAAATAAATATTGCTATATATCATTCTAGTGATTAAGCAGAAGGTTGTATGGCTCACAATATTGTACCAATGAAAGCATCATCTTATCCTGCAAAAAACAAGACATCACACAGCTCGGTTAACAGAAATGTATTAAAAAAATGAGGAAAAAAAATAATTACATTATTAAAAATAAAATATTAATACTTAAAGAAAACCTCAATAAATTTGGTATAACTATAATAGTGACCAGTAGAATAATTTTGATATGCATGCTGTAAAAACCAAACCAAAATTCTATAAAATTGCAGAATTGCTGTCCTTTTTGACCCCCCCCCCCAAAAAAAGCCAAGTTTTTCTATGCACTCTATGTACCCCAATATTATACCATATTATACCAATATATATATATAAAAAAAAAAAAAAAAGCCATAAGGGGGCCACACGGTGGCTCAGTGGTTAGCACTGCAGCCTTGCAGCGCTGGTGTCCTGGTGCTCAAATCCCACCAAGGGCCAAAAACCATCTGCAAGGAGTGTGAAAAAAGAATCACACAACAAATCTAGCTGTGGAATTAAAGGGGTTGCTCATCCTTAGGATAGGTCACCAATAAGAGACCACTGGGGGTCCTATACCCAGGACCACCCGAATCAGCCCTTAAGGGAGTTACAATATTTGTACAAGTGGCATGACCTCTACACCTTCTGTTTTATAGTGGCCATCCAATGTAATTGCACCCTTGTCCCATAGAGGTAAATTTACGAGACTGTGATTACGTTGTACAGTCTCAAGTCCATTGAAAGCCTAATTAAAATTTGGGCCATGTCTAATTATCTTACGTCCGTAAGACAATATACTGGAACAAGCAGATGGTTCTGGATCCATACGTGACTGTGCGCTCGAAGATTGAGAAGTTCTGAACGACATTGGGATGTAAAACAATAGATGCTGTCATGCACCAGTTACAATAGAAATTTATAATGCTTTTAAAACACTTTAATCCCGGGAAGACACATACATTTTTCACACTGCAGGATTTTTCCACTACATAAATCAAAGACAATATGTAACTCCCTCTAGAGTAAAGAAAAAAGTTTTGCAACAATTTGACAAAAAGTCCTCGGAGTCAGAGCAAAATTAGACTGAAACGAGTGAGCTGGTAAAATAATATATATATATCAGTATGTTTTTGGTTTTTTTTTGGAATATGGGATGGAAATCCATGCAAACACGGGGAGAACATACAAACTCCTTGCAGATGGTTTTTTGCCCTTGGCGGGATTTGAACACCAGGACCCAGCGCTGCAAGGCTGCAGTGCTAACCACTGAGCCACTGTGTGGCCCCCGCAAAATAATATATTGGATATGTAACACAGACCTGATAGAACTAAGCACCATGATACATAATTATCAATTTCTTAAAGGGGTTGTCCCATTAAAGATGCCCCTTATAGAGTCTGCCTCTGTGGTTTTACACCGGGTGACCGTTGCTGTCCGAATTAAGAATCTACTGGTTGGAGATGTCTTTGGGGTAGGAGCTTTTTGAAGTTTTTCTTTACTGTCCTTGGCCATTGTATTGGCCCTATTGAAGTGCTTATACACCTTTTGCACCAGACACCTCAGGGTCTATTGTTTTTAGCTAAAGAGAGTCATCTCAAACCAGTTGGATTGGGGCCACTGCCTTCCCCAGAGCGATTTCCTTCACCGAGATCACAGGTTCAAGCGTCATCTTGTCATGTAATATCATATTCAGTTTCAAATATAAATAATAGAGATGAGCGAGTAGTATTCGATTGAGTAGGTATTCGATCGAATACTACGGTATTCAAAATACTCTACTCGTACTCGATCGAGTACCACTCGCTATTCGAATGGAAAAGTTCGATGCAGAACCAGCATTGATTGGCCGAATGCTATACAGTTGGTCAATCAACGCTGGTTCTTCTCCTACCTTTAGAAGTCTTCTCCTTGCAGGGTCCCCGCGGCGTCTTCCGGCTCTTCATTCACTCTGCCAGGCATCGGGCCTGGGCAGAGCTGACTGCGCATGTCCGCTTGTAGTGCGGGCATGTGTAGTCGGCTCTGCCCAGGCCTGATGCCTGGCAGAGTGAATGAAGAGCCGGAAGACGCCGCGGGGACCCTGCAAGGAGAAGACTTCTCGGAGGATCCAGCCCGACCCTCACTCATGGACTTGGTAAGTATAATTTGATCGAACGTTGCCTACCCCTGAAACGAGCATTTTCCTCCCATAGACTATAATAGGGTTCGATATTCGATTCGAGTAGTCGAATATTGAGGGGCTACTCAAAACGAATATCGAACCTCGAACATTTTACTGTTCGCTCATCTCTAATAAATAACACTATGTAACAGAGATTTTGTCCTTATTCATCAGACGTTATTTCCTAACAGTGCATAGGTTGGCATTACAGAAAATACTAATTATTATTATCAACTTTGTTTTTATCACCAGGGCATCGAAAACAATAAAAATGACTGGTATTAGTAAAAATAACCACTATATTCAGTTGTCTAGCTTCAAATACTATAACAAAATGTCATAGAAAAATAATGTCATTATACTGTACTGTAAGAGTCGAGATATTAAACTTAAAAGTGTGTTCGCTTTCTAGATTTATGATTATACTGTAAGTCACTTTCTCGAACAAGTCCCCAAATGTAATCTCCCATCATGTTTTCGCTGGTCTGCAAATTGAACACTTTGGTCCAGAAGTTTCCACTCCTTCAGTCTAGATGTCAGGAGCTCAGCACTGGACTTTGTGAATCCCATATCTCATATCAAGTCATTGAGATCCTTTTGATTGAGGAAGTATCTCTTTGTTTCTCTCCTACTGACACAATAGACTGGATCAGTTACACCTTCTTGTTCGCAATCTGACGTGCCACTTTCTTCTGATGATGGCCGTTTTTTTTTTTTTTCAGGAGGTGCAGGTATAGGGAGCTCAGTGCAGTGAGGTACTGGAGCAATTGATGATGGGATATCAGGACATGCCACCGGAGGAGCATTCTTGCCATTTTCACGGTTGGAAGGATCGATCATGCAAAAGTAGCAGTTGGTAGAGTTGTTGGTAGACTCTCGCCAAATTCTTGGAATAGAAACTTGATGGCTCTTCTTTCCCCTCGGAACCATCCCTCAAGTGTTCCTTTGCAGTTTTCACAACATCAGTGAGGTGTCCAGGGTTTGTCCTGGTCCCCAACCTGTACTATGAAGTATACCTTATAGCAGTGGTTCTTAACCTTGTTTGAGGTACCGAACCCACCAGTTTCATATGCACATTCACTGAACCCTTCTTTAGTGATAAATCAAATATGATTTTTTTCCAAATTCAAGACATAGGTATATGTTTTTTTACTGGTACACAAAATGAACCGTACATATGGCCTAGGGTTCGATAGAACCACTGCCTTATAGGTTTCACACATCTTGACCGATGTTCTCACTGAATATTTCTTGGCTGGCGTCTTGATGAATTCGCCACATATGTAGCAAAACGAATCATCAGAATGCTTACAGCCTCTTGATGCCATCTGTACATCTAACTACACACTATATTTCTCAGTCCGATTCAGTTGCTGCACTTGTTCTCATACTATATTGCTATCCACTATCGCACTATAACTGCAGTTACAATAAGTACTACTGTCCAGCAGACGTACTTATATAGTAAACAGGCAGACGTTTAGAATATTCTGCCGACGTCTAGACATGGCTAGAATGATGTAGATGTTAGACGTTTTCAGAACAGTCTAGAATATTTCACCAACATCTAGACATAGGATATGCTTGTTAATTAAAATATATGATTTTAAAATATCGATGTCCTGGTTCCAAAAGCAAAGTTTATGAGTTGAAATTAGCGTTTAATATTCTTTTCAAATCTAAACAATCAGAAAATAACATTATTAAAACAAAGACGAAACAAAAATAAAAATGTGTAATATAGTGTAATTATACTGCATTTAGTTTTAAAGATAACAATGTTTTTATGATTCATATATTTACAACCTTCACACCCTATCCACTGAATAGACAAAAAGTGCTGCATTGCTTGATGACCAATCAGTGGTTGTCCCAGAATGGGGAACTGAAAGACCCCTGAAGACTCCCTGTGAATGAAGTGCCAATTTGCTTGTGTGTTTTTCGCTCCATTCACTTCTCCATCCATGCATGAACACTGGTACTTCATTGATAGGGTGGCTTCATTGTGACTTTCAGTTACCTGATTTCCTAATCTGATGATTATCCCCTGTCCTATGGGACACTAAAGATGCCACACTTTGTTGGTTCTGAGTCCCACTCAACACTGTGCGTGGGGGTGGGGGTGCAGTCAGCTAATTTGGCTTATGGAAGCCATACGCTTATTGAAGTGAATTGGAGCAGAAATGCATTTACCTGGCCTTACCATGTCAGTGTATGGAGTGAGACACTGTATACAGTGTATAGATACATATACTGTAATGGTGGAGTCGGGGAGCAGCAACTCTCAAATCAATAGGAGCAGAACTGCAGCTCTGGTGCAGGATTTGGGTAGAGTTAGGCGTATCTCTCACAATTTGCTTAGTGTTGGGGATAGTGTCCATGATTATTTTGGTGTCGAACAAAATCAGGACAAAACACACCTTAAAAAGGCTTTAAACATAGTGTAGAACACTCTTAGGACTCTTAGCACCCTACCTATAAACCATAGTGTAGAACACTGTCAGGTCTCCTAGGATCCTATCTATAAAACATAGTGTAGAACACTTAAACAATATTTAACAACAATATGTTTAGGTGTTTGCTCTATATGTGGTCTTTTTCACTCATGAGGAAATGTTTTAAGTGATAGTGTAGAACACTGTCAGGGCTCCTAGGAACCTATCTATAAAACATAGTGTATGACACTGTCAGGACTTCTAGGAACCTACATATAAAACATAGTATAGAACACTGTCAGGGCTCCTAGGAACCTATCTATAAAACATAGTGTATGACACTGTCAGGGCTCCTAGGAACCTATCTATAAAACATAGTGTAGAACATTGTCAGGGCTCCTAGGAACCTATCTATAAAACATAGTGTATAACACTGTCAGGGCTCCTAGGAACCTATCTATAAAACATAGTGTAGAACATTGTCAGGGCTCCTAGGAACCTATCTATAAAACATAGTGTATAACACTGTCAGGGCTCCTAGGAACCTATCTATAAAACATAGTGTAGAACATTGTCAGGACTCCTAGGAACCTATCTATAAAGCATAGTGTAGAACACTCTTAGAGCTCCTAGGAACCTGTCTACAAAATATAGTATAGAATACTCTTAGGGGTTAGAGAACCTATCTATTCCTTTTCTAGCTCTTTAACGTAAACACACCCAAAGTTGTGTCAGCATTACAGTGACAATATTATACTCTGAGGTCTCTTCACACTCCAGAGTATAATAGATGGAAGCACAGGGTGGTGTAAAAATTAAACAAAAAAACATTAATATTCACCATGTGCCCAATCATGAGCCTTAGAAGTGATCCTGGGCGCATGACGTCATGGAAGAGACACTGCAAAAAGCCCCCCCAAAAAAGGGAACGAAAGGTGAGTATGATTTTTTTTTGTCACCTCCCCTTGGCCTCCCCCTTTTATACTTTTTATATTATTGGAATATTCAGGTTGAACCCGGCTGACTAATAATTCAGGTGCATATTAATAACGACTGGGGCAGGTAATGACCTTCTTCCTAATTTCCCCAATTTACACCAAAACTGTTGCAAAATTTTAGTGCAGAACTCTGGTATAAAATAAACCAAACAGTAAGTGGCATAAAGTATTTTTATCTTTGAAGATGCATCAAATTTATCGCACAACATGAGCCACGTTTTAAGACTGTCCAGTCTACGTTTACACCGTCTAAATCTTAGACAAGATTCGTAAATCTGTCCTACTCGGCTAGAGGGTAGACATTCACTTTAAGGGGTTAAATTCTCTCGTAGATGACCCTCCGATGACACCATTTACAAATGTGAATCAGAAAAAAAATGAAGATGACGTTGCGAATTGGAAGTAGCCAGAAAAGTTTCTGCGGGAATATTGTGGCAGTTTATCAAGCATTGCATATCAATAACGTGATGATGCTCCCAGCAGACACGGTGCCGCATGATAAATGTGTCGGCAAGCAAAGTCCATTTTACTTTAATGTAACACTGTCAGTGTTTCTAGATAAAATAAATCTCTCCATAATGAAAATCACTGCAACCTTAACCAAGCTCCCGTGCTCCACAACAATATTATCACATCATGGTAGGACCAAGCCGGAGCAATTAATTACTGATTTATTCCTTATTCCCACAGTAAATTATATAGTCGTCATGTTTATATTGTGAGAATAACAGGCTGTTAGGCTATGACTACACCGCAAATCACCGGCAGATAATGCACATCTTTGTTGTACCACTCTACACATATTAAAGACATCACTGCAGATTTACTATGGGCGGTACACCGGCCCAATTCGGGTTCTTAATACACCCCAAAACTGGTGCAAAAAAGTGGAGGCATCCATAAGAATCTGCAATATATCTGAAAATTATTGTGTTTCTCCTCTTATCAGGATGTGTTACTGCTCCCCCCTCTTCTGCTAAACTGACTTTCACTATGAAAATCTCTGCCATAGCCATCTCAAAATGGACTGCAGGTAATAGGACTCAAATTTTACATGTCCTTATAGAAGTCTATGGAAAGCGGGATAAGTACAAGCAGAGATAGATAGCAGAATAAACAGTCTTACTGGGTTCACAGCTGCATTCGGGTATTTTTCCGTGGGGACTGCTTGGGGACCGCACAAACGAACCTGTGGACCCCATAGACCAGTGATGGTGAACCTTTTAGAGACCGAGTGCCCAAGCTGCAACCCAAAACCCACTAATTTATCACAAAGTACCAACCTAGGAATTTAACCTTAATAATGCGCGGATCCACAATTGCACACAATTACAGACCTGCAAAATATGGTCATACGAATGGGGCTTTATAGAGCTTTCTGCTCCACTGTGATCCCCACACAGTCCAATCAGCTCCATAGGGACCCCCACACAATATAATGTGCTGCACAGTGTTCCCCACACAGTATAATTTGCTCCACGGTGGCCCCTGCACAGTATGATCTGTTCCATAGAAGAGTGCCCAAAGAGAGGGCTTTGAGTGCCACCTCTGGCACCAGTCCCATAAGTTTGCTATAACAGCCATACACTATAATAGGATCCGCCGGGTTTTCCATCCGAAAAAGGTGGAAAAATGTGGAGTGAAAGGTCCTACTTGCATTTTTAAGTAGAGTCCAGGACTGAAATTACGAACAAGGACAGGGTGCAGTTGTCAACCTAGCCTTAGGCTAAGATCCCACTTTGTGTAAATGTAGCAGAAAAAATTCAGCATTTTACAGTACCAGCAATGTGAAAGAGATTCTGGCTAATCCCATCCAGTCATTTTCCCTATATAGTAATAAAAGAAAAATATCAGAGAAAAACAAAGAACAAGGCAACAAAAGACACTGTGGGAAAAAATGCAATGCATTTTTGCTGCATTTTTTAGCTGCGGTATGCTACTTGGGGCTTTACTCTAGTCTGATGCTGGAGCTAAATAGGAGCTTTCTATAACAATCAAAGTACTTTATTCACACTAGTAGAGATGAGCGAACACTAAAATGTTCGAGGTTCGAAATTCGAATCGAACAGCCGCTCACTGTTCGTGTGTTCGAACGGGTTTCGAACCCCATTATAGTCTATGGGGAACATATACTCGTTAAGGGGGAAACCCAAATCCGTGTCTGGAGGGTCACCAAGTCCACTATGACACCACAGGAAATGATGCCAACACCTCTGGAATGACACTGGGACAGCAGGGGAAGCATGTCTGGGGGCATCTAACACACCAAAGACCCTCTATTACCCCAACATCACAGCCTAACAACTACACACTTTACACACTCAATACCACCTCTCTGACAGTAGGAAAACACCTTGAAACATGTGTATTTGGCACTTGCAGTGAGGAGAGCTTGTCACCAGCAGTGAATTTGGCCCTTGTAGTAAGTTGAGGTTGGCACCAACATTTGTTTTGAAAATCAGGGTGGATTGAGCCTCTAACCAGCAGAGTTTGGGCAAATTCATGGTGGAGGGAGCCTCTAAAAACCCCAGTTTGGACCAATTCATGGTGGAGGGAGCCTCTAAAAACCCCAGTTTGGACCAATTCATGGTGGAGGGAGCCTCTAAAAAACCCAGTTTGGACCAATTCATGGTGGAGGGAGCCTCTAAACAGCCCAGTTTGGACCAATTCATGGTGGAGGGAGCCTCTAAACAGCCCAGTTTGGGCAAATTCGTGGTGGAGGGAGCCTCTAACCAGCCCAGTTTGGGCAAATTCATGGTGGAGGGAGCCTCTAAAAACCCCCGTTTGGACCAATTCATGGTGGAGGGAGCCTCTAAACAGCCCAGTTTGGGCAAATTCATGGTGGAGGGAGCCTCTAACCAGCCCAGTTTGGACCAATTCATGGTGGAGGGAGCCTCTAAAAACCCCAGTTTGGACCAATTCATGGTGGAGGGAGCCTCTAAAAACCCCAGTTTGGACCAATTCATGGTGGAGGGAGCCTCTAAAAACCCCAGTTTGGACCAATTCATGCTGGAGGGAGCCTCTAAACAGCCCAGTTTGGGCAAATTCATGGTGGAGGGAGCCTCTAAAAACCCCAGTTTGGACCAATTCATGGTGGAGGGAGCCTCTAAAAAACCCAGTTTGGACCAATTCATGGTGGAGGGAGCCTCTAAACAGCCCAGTTTGGGCAAATTCATGGTGGAGGGAGCCTCTAAAAACCCCAGTTTGGACCAATTCATGGTGGAGGGAGCCTCTAAAAACCCCAGTTTGGACCAATTCATGGTGGAGGGAGCCTCTAAAAACCCCAGTTTGGGCAAATTCATGGTGGAGGGAGCCTCTAACCAGCCCAGTTTGGACCAATTCATGGTGGAGGGAGCCTCTAAAAACCCCAGTTTGGACCAATTCATGGTGGAGGGAGCCTCTAAAAACCCCAGTTTGGACCAATTCATGGTGGAGGGAGCCTCTAAACAGCCCAGTTTGGGCAAATTCATGGTGGAGGGAGCCTCTAAAAACCCCAGTTTGGACCAATTCATGGTGGAGGGAGCCTCTAAAAAACCCAGTTTGGACCAATTCATGGTGGAGGGAGCCTCTAAACAGCCCAGTTTGGGCAAATTCATGGTGGAGGGAGCCTCTAAAAACACCAGTTTGGACCAATTCATGGTGGAGGGAGCCTCTAAAAACCCCAGTTTGGACCAATTCATGGTGGAGGAGGCCTCTAAAAACCCCAGTTTGGACCAATTCATGGTGGAGGGAGCCTCTAAAAAACCCAGTTTGGACCAATTCATGGTGGAGGGAGCCTCTAACCAGCCCAGTTTGGACCAATTCATGGTGGAGGGAGCCTCTAAACAGCCCAGTTTGGGCAAATTCATGGTGGAGGGAGCCTCTAACCAGCCCAGTTTGGGCCAATTCATGGTGGAGGGAGCCTCTAAAAACCCCAGTTTGGACCAATTCATGGTGGAGGGAGCCTCTAAAAACCCCAGTTTGGACCAATTCATGGTGGAGGGAGCCTCTAAAAACCCCAGTTTGGACCAATTCATGGTGGAGGGAGCCTCTAAACAGCCCAGTTTGGGCAAATTCATGGTGGAGGGAGCCTCTAAAAACCCCAGTTTGGACCAATTCATGGTGGAGGGAGCCTCTAAAAACCCCAGTTTGGACCAATTCATGGTGGAGGGAGCCTCTAAAAAACCCAGTTTGGACCAATTCATGGTGGAGGGAGCCTCTAAACAGCCCAGTTTGGGCAAATTCATGGTGGAGGGAGCCTCTAAAAACCCCAGTTTGGACCAATTCATGGTGGAGGGAGCCTCTAAAAACCCCAGTTTGGACCAATTCATGGTGGAGGGAGCCTCTAAAAACCCCAGTTTGGACCAATTCATGGTGGAGGGAGCCTCTAAAAAACCCAGTTTGGACCAATTCATGGTGGAGGGAGCCTCTAATAAGCCCAGTTTGGACCAATTCATGGTGGAGGGAGCCTCTAAACAGCCCAGTTTGGGCAAATTCATGGTGGAGGGAGCCTCTAACCAGCCCAGTTTGGGCCAATTCATGGTGGAGGGAGCCTCTAAAAACCCCAGTTTGGACCAATTCATGGTGGAGGGAGCCTCTAAAAACCCCAGTTTGGACCAATTCATGGTGGAGGGAGCCTCTAAAAACCCCAGTTTGGACCAATTCATGGTGGAGGGAGCCTCTAAACAGCCCAGTTTGGGCAAATTCATGGTGGAGGGAGCCTCTAAAAACCCCAGTTTGGACCAATTCATGGTGGAGGGAGCCTCTAAAAACCCCAATTTGGACCAATTCATGGTGGAGGGAGCCTCTAAACAGCCCAGTTTGGGCAAATTCATGGTGGAGGGAGCCTCTAAAAACCCCAGTTTGGACCAATTCATGGTGGAGGGAGCCTCTAAAACCCCCAGTTTGGACCAATTCATGGTGGAGGGAGCCTCTAAAAAACCCAGTTTGGACCAATTCATGGTGGAGGGAGCCTCTAAACAGCCCAGTTTGGGCAAATTCATGGTGGAGGGAGCCTCTAAAAACCCCAGTTTGGACCAATTCATGGTGGAGGGAGCCTCTAAAATCCCCAGTTTGGACCAATTCATGGTGGAGGGAGCCTCTAAAAACCCCAGTTTGGACCAATTCATGGTGGAGGGAGCCTCTAAAAAACCCAGTTTGGACCAATTCATGGTGGAGGGAGCCTCTAACCAGCCCAGTTTGGACCAATTCATGGTGGAGGGAGCCTCTAACCAGCAGAGTTGTGGGAAAGCAGGGTGGAGGGAGCCTCTAACCAGCAGAGTTGGTGGAAATCAGGGTGGAGGGAGCCTCTAACCAGCAGAGTTGGGGGAAATCATGTTGGAGGGAGCCTAGTATTAGCAGAATTGTGCAACGCTTATGGTGGATGAGTATGAGGATGCGGAGGAATTGGAGAGGTTGAGTACAGACATGGAGTTTCATGTTGGGGTGCTTTACACAGGTGGGCACAAAAATGAAGGCTCTATCCAGTGGTGGTTCATTTTTATCAAAGTGAGCCGGTCGGCACTTTCAGCTGACAGACGGGTGCGCTTGTCAGTGATGATGCCACCGGCTGCACTGAACACCCTCTCAGATAGGACGCTGGCGGCAGGACAGGACAGCACCTCCAAGGCATATAGGGCAAGTTCAAGCCACAGGTCCAACTTCGACACCCAATACGTGTAGGGCGCAGAGGGGTCGGAGAGGACAGGGCTGTGGTCGGAAAGGTATTCCCGCAACATGCGCCTATACTTCTCACGCCTGGTGACACTAGGACCCTCCGTGGCGGCACTTTGGCGAGGGGGTGCCATCAAGGTGTCCCAGACCTTAGACAGTGTGCCCCTCGTTTGTGTGGACCGGTGAGAACTTGGTCGCCTACTGGAGGAACTGTCCTCCCTGCCGCCAACGTCACATGCTGGAAACATCTCCATCATATTCTGCACCAATTGCCTGTGGCAAGCATTGATGCGATTGGCCCTCCCCTCTACCGGAATAAAAGACGAGATGTTGTTTTTATACCGGGGGTCAAGGATAGCAAAGATCCAGTACTGGTTGTCCTCCATGATTTTGACAATACGCTTGTCGGTTGTAAAGCACCCCAACATGAACTCAGCCATGTCTGCCACAGTGTTAGTTGGCATGACTCCTCTGGCCCCACCGGAAAGTTCAATCTCCATTTCCTCCTCATCCTCCATGTCTACCCATCCGCGCTGCAACAATGGGACGATTTGAAGTTGCCCGGAAGCCTCCTGTATCACCATCACATCATCGGACAACTCTTCTTCCTCCTCCTCCTCCTCCTCCTCTTCCTCCTCCTCCTCCTCCATTAAACGCGATGAAGCGGACAGATGTGTGGACCTACTCTCCAGCTGTGACGGATCGGATGCTATCCCTGACTCCTCTGTGTGATCTGAGTTATCCCTGATGTCAATCAGGGATTCTCTCAGAACACACAAGAGCGGGATTGTAAGGCTCACCATCGCATCCTCAGAGCTCACCCTCCTTGTGGACTCCTCAAAGACCCGTAGGATGTCACAAAGGTCTCTCATCCATGGCCACTCATGGATGTGAAACTGAGGCAGCTGACTTTGTGGCACCCTAGGGTTTTGTAGCTGGTATTCCATCAAAGGTCTCTGCTGCTCAACCACTCTATTCAACATCTGAAACGTTGAGTTCCAGCGTGTGGGGACGTCGCACAAAAGCCGGTGTTGTGGCACATGCAGGCGTTGCTGGAGAGATTTTAAGCTAGCAGCGGCTACTGTCGACTTGCGAAAGTGGGCGCACATGCGCCGCACTTTCACCAGTAGCTCTGGAACATTGGGGTAGCTCTTTAGGAAACGTTGCACCACTAGGTTGAAGACGTGGGCCAGGCATGGAACATGTTGGAGTCCGGCAAGCTCCAGAGCTGCTACCAGGTTCCGGCCGTTATCACAAACGACCATGCCTGGGCCCAGGTGCAGCGGCTCAAACCATATTGCCGTCTCATCGAGGAGGGCATCCCTCACCTCGGAGGCAGTGTGCTGTCTGTCCCCCAAGCTGATCAGCTTCAGCACAGCCTGCTGACGTCTACCAACGCCAGTGCTGCAACGTTTCCAACTCGTAGCTGGGGTCAATCTAACAGCGGAGGAGGAGCCGGTGGCGGAGGAGGAGGGGGTGGCGGAGGAGGAGGCGGTAGAGGAGGAGGAGGAGGGGGGTGTTCTTCTCGTGTCCCTGCCAGGAATGTTAGGTGGGGAGACGAGGTACACCGGGTCAGTTTGGGAAGCAGTCCCAGCCTCAACTACATTCACCCAGTGTGCCGTCAGTGAAATGTAGCGTCCCTGTCCGCATGCACTTGTCCACGCGTCGGTGGTCAAGTGGACCTTTGTGCAAAGCGCGGAACTAAGGGCCCGCCTGATGTTGAGTGACACGTGCTGGTGCAAGGCGGGGACGGCACACCGGGAGAAGTAGTGACGGCTAGGGACGGCATAGCGAGGTGCCGCAGTTGCCATCAGGTCCAGGAAGGCGGGAGTTTCAACAAGCCGGAACGCCAACATCTCCTGGGCCAGCAGTTTAGCGATGTTGGCGTTCAAGGCTTGCGCGTGTGGGTGGTTAGCAGTGTATTTCTGCCGCCGCTCCAATGTCTGAGAGATGGTGGGTTGTTGTAAAGAAGCGCCTGATGGTGCCTTTGATGGTGCAGGAGAAGGAGATAACACAGGAACAGGGGAGGATGAGGGAGAAGTCAACAAAGTGGCGGAGGCAGATGAAGTGGTGTCCTGGCTCGTCCTCTGGAGTGCATCGCCAGCACAGTCAGCAGTGGCAGTGGCAGAGGCAGAGGCAGTGGCAGAGGCAGTGGCAGTGGCGTGAACGGCAGGCGGCCTTTGTCCTGCCGTTGCTGCCTGCCACTGATTCCAGTGCTTGGATTCCAAATGACGGCGCATTGAAGTGGTGGACAGGTTGCTCTTCTCAGAGCCCCTAATCAATTTCGAGAGGCAAATTGTGCAGACAACACTATATCTGTCCTCAGCGCATTCCTTGAAAAAACTCCACACCTTCGAGAAACGTGCCCTCGAGGTGGGAGTTTTTCGGGGCTGGGTACGAACTGGAACATCTTGGGAGATTCCGGGTGTGGCCTGGCTTCGCCTAAGCTGCTGACCTCTGCCTCTGCCTCTAGCTACCCTTTTTGGTGCTGCACTTGCCTCAACATCCACACTACTTTCCCCGCTTGACATCCCCCCTGTCCAGGTCGGGTCAGTGTCCTCATCATCCACCACTTCCTCTTCCAACTCCTGTCTCATCTCCTCCTCCCGCACAATGCGCCGGTCAACTGGATGCCCTGACGGCAACTGCGTCACATCATCGTCGATGAGGGTGGGTTGCTGGTCATCCACCACCAAATCGAACGGAGATGGAGGAGACTCTAGTGTTTGAGCATCTGGACACAGATGCTCCTCTGTTAGGTTCGTGGAATCGTGACGTGGAGAGGCAGGTTGAGGGACAATGAAAGGAGCGGAGAACAGCTCTGGGGAGCAGGGACAGTTGGGGTTATTGTTCTGTGAAGCTTGGGAATTTTGGGAGGAAGGAGGACAAGACTGTTGGGTAATAGGAGGAGAGGAGGCAGAGTCTGACTGGCTGCTGGACAATGTGCTGTAAGCGTTCTCTGACAGCCATTGCAAGACCTGTTCCTGGTTCTCGGGCCTACTAAGGTTTGTACCCTGCAGTTTAGTTAATGTGGCAAGCAACCCTGGCACTGTGGAGTGGCGCAATGCTTGCTGCCCAACAGGAGTAGGCACGGGACGCCCTGTGGCTTCACTGCTACCTTGCTCCCCAGAACCATTCCCCCGACCTCGCCCACGGCCTCGTCCACGTCCCTTTCCGGGAGCCTTGCGCATTTTGAATTCCCAGTTAGAAATTGGCACTATATACCAGTAGCAAAAATTGTGGGTGCACGTAACCCCAATATATTCTTTGAATTCCCAGTCAGACAATGGCACTATATACCAGTAGCAAGAAATGAGGGTATTTATAACCCCAATATATTCTTTGAATTACCAGTCAGAAACTGGCACTATATGGCAGTAGTAAGAAATGAGGGTATTTATAACCCCAATATATTCTTTGAATTCCCAGTCAGACAATGGCACTGTATACCAGTAGTAAAAATTGTGGGTGCACGTAACCCCAATATATTCTTTGAATTACCATTCAGAAACTGGCACTATATACCAGTAGCAAGAAATGAGGGTATTTGTAACCCCAATATATTCTTTGAATTCCCAGTCAGAAACTGGCACTGTATACCAGTAGTAAAAATTGTGGGTGCACGTAACCCCAATATATTCTTTGAATTCCCAGTCAGACAATGGCACTATATACCAGTAGCAAGAAATGAGGGTATTTATAACCCCAATATATTCTTTGAATTCCCAGTCAGACAATGGCACTGTATACCAGTAGTAAAAATTGTGGGTGCACGTAACCCCAATATATTCTTTGAATTCCCAGTCAGACAATGGCACTATATACCAGTAGCAAGAAATGAGGGTATTTATAACCCCAATATATTCTTTGAATTACCAGTCAGAAACTGGCACTATATGGCAGTAGCAAGAAATGAGGGTATTTGTAACCCCAATATATTCTTTGAATTCCCAGTCAGAAACTGGCACTGTATACCAGTAGTAAAAATTGTGGGTGCACGTAACCCCAATATATTCTTTGAATTCCCAGTCAGAAACTGGCACTATATGGCAGTAGCAAGAAATGAGGGTATTTGTATTCCCAATATATTTTTTGAATTCCCAGTCAGACAATGGCACTGTATACCAGTAGTAAAAATTGTGGGTGCACGTAACCCCAATATATTCTTTGAATTACCAGTCAGAAACTGGCACTATATACCAGTAGCAAGAAATGAGGGTATTTGTAACCCCAATATATTCTTTGAATTCCCAGTCAGAAACTGGCACTGTATACCAGTAGTAAAAATTGTGGGTGCACGTAACCCCAATATATTCTTTGAATTCCCAGTCAGACAATGGCACTATATACCAGTAGCAAGAAATGAGGGTATTTATAACCCCAATATATTCTTTGAATTCCCAGTCAGACAATGGCACTGTATACCAGTAGTAAAAATTGTGGGTGCACGTAACCCCAATATATTCTTTGAATTCCCAGTCAGACAATGGCACTATATACCAGTAGCAAGAAATGAGGGTATTTATAACCCCAATATATTCTTTGAATTACCAGTCAGAAACTGGCACTATATGGCAGTAGCAAGAAATGAGGGTATTTGTAACCCCAATATATTCTTTGAATTCCCAGTCAGAAACTGGCACTGTATACCAGTAGTAAAAATTGTGGGTGCACGTAACCCCAATATATTCTTTGAATTCCCAGTCAGACAATGGCACTATATACCAGTAGCAAGAAATGAGGGTATTTATAACCCCAATATATTCTTTGAATTCCCAGTCAGACAATGGCACTGTATACCAGTAGTAAAAATTGTGGGTGCACGTAACCCCAATATATTCTTTGAATTCCCAGTCAGAAACTGGCACTATATGGCAGTAGCAAGAAATGAGGGTATTTATAACCCCAATATATTCTTTGAATTCCCAGTCAGACAATGGCACTGTATACCAGTAGTAAAAATTGTGGGTGCACGTAACCCCAATATATTCTTTGAATTACCAGTCAGAAACTGGCACTATATGGCAGTAGCAAGAAATGAGGGTATTTATAACCCCAATATATTCTTTGAATTCCCAGTCAGACAATGGCACTGTATACCAGTAGTAAAAATTGTGGGTGCACGTAACCCCAATATATTCTTTGAATTCCCAGTCAGACAATGGCACTGTATACCAGTAGTAAAAATTGTGGGTGCGCATAACCCCAATATATTCTTTGAATTCCCAGTCAGACAATGGCACTGTATACCAGTAGTAAAAATTGTGGGTGCACGTAACCCCAATATATTCTTTGAATTACCAGTCAGAAACTGGCACTATATGGCAGTAGCAAGAAATGAGGGTATTTATAACCCCAATATATTCTTTGAATTCCCAGTCAGACAATGGCACTGTATACCAGTAGTAAAAATTGTGGGTGCACGTATCCCCAATATATTCTTTGAATTCCCAGTCAGACAATGGCACTGTATACCAGTAGTAAAAATTGTGGGTGTGCATAACCCCAATATATTCTTTGAATTCCCAGTCAGACAATGGCACTATATACCAGTAGCAAGAAATGAGGGTATTTATAACCCCAATATATTCTTTGAATTACCAGTCAGAAACTGGCACTGTATACCAGTAGTAAAAATTGTGGGTGCACGTAACCCCCATATATTCTTTGAATTCCCAGTCAGACAATGGCACTGTATACCAGTAGTAAAAATTGTGGGTGCACGTAACCCCAATATATTCTTTGAATTACCAGTCAGAAACTGGCACTATATGGCAGTAGCAAGAAATGAGGGTATTTGTAACCCCAATATATTCTTTGAATTCCCAGTCAGACAATGGCACTATATACCAGTAGCAAGAAATGAGGGTATTTATAACCCCAATATATTCTTTGAATTCCCAGTCAGACAATGGCACTGTATACCAGTAGTAAAAATTGTGGGTGCACGTAACCCCAATATATTCTTTGAATTCCCAGTCAGAAACTGGCACTATATGGCAGTAGCAAGAAATGAGGGTATTTATAACCCCAATATATTCTTTGAATTCCCAGTCAGACAATGGCACTGTATACCAGTAGTAAAAATTGTGGGTGCACGTAACCCCAATATATTCTTTGAATTACCAGTCAGAAACTGGCACTATATGGCAGTAGCAAGAAATGAGGGTATTTATAACCCCAATATATTCTTTGAATTCCCAGTCAGACAATGGCACTGTATACCAGTAGTAAAAATTGTGGGTGCACGTAACCCCAATATATTCTTTGAATTCCCAGTCAGACAATGGCACTGTATACCAGTAGTAAAAATTGTGGGTGTGCATAACCCCAATATATTCTTTGAATTCCCAGTCAGACAATGGCACTGTATACCAGTAGTAAAAATTGTGGGTGCACGTAACCCCAATATATTCTTTGAATTACCAGTCAGAAACTGGCACTATATGGCAGTAGCAAGAAATGAGGGTATTTATAACCCCAATATATTCTTTGAATTCCCAGTCAGACAATGGCACTGTATACCAGTAGTAAAAATTGTGGGTGCACGTAACCCCAATATATTCTTTGAATTCCCAGTCAGACAATGGCACTGTATACCAGTAGTAAAAATTGTGGGTGCGCATAACCCCAATATATTCTTTGAATTCCCAGTCAGACAATGGCACTATATACCAGTAGCAAGAAATGAGGGTATTTATAACCCCAATATATTCTTTGAATTATCAGTCAGAAACTGGCACTATATGGCAGTAGCAAGAAATGAGGGTATTTGTAACCCCAATATATTCTTTGAATTCCCAGTCAGACAATGGCACTATATACCAGTAGCAAGAAATGAGGGTATTTATAACCCCAATATATTCTTTGAATTACCAGTCAGAAACTGGCACTGTATACCAGTAGTAAAAATTGTGGGTGCACGTAACCCCCATATATTCTTTGAATTCCCAGTCAGACAATGGCACTGTATACCAGTAGTAAAAATTGTGGGTGCACGTAACCCCAATATATTCTTTGAATTACCAGTCAGAAACTGGCACTATATGGCAGTAGCAAGAAATGAGGGTATTTGTAACCCCAATATATTCTTTGAATTCCCAGTCAGACAATGGCACTATATACCAGTAGCAAGAAATGAGGGTATTTATAACCCCAATATATTCTTTGAATTACCAGTCAGAAACTGGCACTGTATACCAGTAGTAAAAATTGTGGGTGCACGTAACCCCAATATATTCTTTGAATTCCCAGTCAGACAATGGCACTATATGGCAGTAGCAAAAATAGTGGGTGTATATAGCCCCAATTCTATTGCTAGGGGACTTGCAGGGTATTTCTGGGGTGAAGGTGGGGGGGCACACCGTTGGAACGGGTATCGGGGGTATATATCGGGTATACGGGAATACACTGACAGTGTATTCCATTCAGGATCCTGGGAAAGCTGGGTTGCGTCGATTGAGCCCGTCAGTGCCACGTTACACTGACAAGCTTCTCCCTGGAATTTAGCTCTTATAAGAGCTGTTGGTTGTCTTCTCCTTCCTATCCTAGCCTGTCCCTGCCTACCCAGAATCTAACCCCTAGCTAGCTGGACGGAAACCTCCGTCCTCGGTGAATTGCAAGCTCAGAATGACGCGAACCTGGGCGGCGCTGTTCTTTTAAATTAGAGGTCACATGTTTTCGGCAGCCAATGGGTTTTGCCTACTTTTCTCAACGTCACCGGTGTCGTAGTTCCTGTCCCACCTACCCTGCGCTGTTATTGGAGCAAAAAAGGCGCCAGGGAAGGTGGGAGGGGAATCGAGTAATGGCGCACTTTACCACGCGGTGTTCGATTCGATTCGAACATGCCGAACAGCCTAATATCCGATCGAACATGAGTTCGATAGAACACTGTTCGCTCATCTCTACACACTAGTACAGGTCTACTGACTACTCTGTGGGTGGTGAGTTGTGGATACCAGCTTTAGCTTTTCAAGGCTTTTTTAGCATATTGTTGCGCTGACTTGAAAGATTATCTCCACTGGTTATGGAAAATCTTTAAAATTCTCCAAAAAAATTCAGTTACTTATAATTGCAACATTGTTTAAATTTGAATTGTCTACAAATGTATATACGTTTATGTAATGGAAAACCCAATTAACATCCTGAATTTTACTCCTGAGGCTGAGCCTACAAATACATTATATTAGCGTGCTTTCATGCAAGCTTTTTTATTTTTTTTTAACAGCATTTTTACAGTTTTTTTTAACCTCTAGGGTTAGGTTTTGCATGTTATTCAATAACGAAATATAAAACCCCCTAAATACATTAGGGCTGATTTAAATGGATCAGCTCTTTGTGCACTGCAAGTAGAAAAAGGAGCCCATTGAAGTCAATGGTCAGTGCTGAATCGGACACGGATTCCACACCAAATTCAGCGCTATTGTACTCTGTGTGAATGCACCCGGGTGCATTCACACTACGGATACTGTGACTGATTCTGAACGTTAAAACACGTTCAGAATCAGCGCGTATAAATAAGATAAGATAAGATAATCCTTTAATAGTCCCACCTTGGGGAAATTTCAGCATGTTACAGCAGCATAGTAATACAGATACAGGATAATACAGAGTAATATGTTACAGACGTAGACACAGATAAGCTGAGAAGAGAAGATATACTAGGAGTCCATGGCAGCTAAGGAAAAACAGAAGAGAAAGAGGAAGACCTCATGGTCATCCTCATTGTTAAATAGCCATGAATTAACGGAGGAAGGCTGGCTCGCCACTGTTAAATATCTTGTATTTGCCGGTGAGACTTGTGTCCACTGTTAAATATCCGGACCTGGCCTTGTCCACGATAGGAAGAAGTCAGCTTGTTATAAATCAGTGTAGAGGTTTATTAATATCTTGAAGGAAAAGACAGGAACAGGGAAAATGTCCAAATAACACAAATATCAGTCAATTGTCAATAGCTTACATCTTCAGAGAAGTTAAATCATCTGGATATCTTGTAGTTACAGCTTGGTTCATGCTTGTCATCTGGTTGGTGGACTTGGGCTGGTTACGACGTCCATGGATGTCCATCTGCCTGGACCACCCACCCTGGTGTTCCCAAAGACAGACCTCCTGGTCTTCCCCTGGTCTTCCCAAAGACAGACCCAGACATGTGTATTTCTTACTCATTTATATTCATGAGAGTGGGTGTTACCTTCCATCTTGTAGCTATGTAAGGAGATTTCTAAAATAGTGTACTCTAACCGCACCCATGTTCCAAGAATATAAGACTATGATGTCAGTAGAGTGTTAACCCCATGTCTGCTAGAGAATATTGTAAATATATAATATTTAACATTTCCCCCTTTTGAGAGTGAAATATCTGTTTGAACTCTCAAGATATACCATACAACAATATTCATACAATTAGATTATATCTTCTTTCTTCTTTGCTGAATACTGGAACTTAATTTTCATTAATTGTCCATATAACAATAATTTAATCAATTTGCAATAAATTTTGTCATTAATAAATGTTATGGTATGTTATGGTAAACTGTGATCAAAGATGGAAACAATTTGATCCACTATCTAACCTACACCTGATGAAGGCTCTTCTTTCATCGTCTGGTCTTCTGGTCATCTCTTCTTCCGTCATAATAGAAGGCTTATTACCACAAATGTAGTTCTTGACTTAAAGTCCTTTTAGATTTCCTCCGTGTTGTGCAGATATTATAACATTGTCCATTAAAGTTCATATTGAGAAGATATTGATATAACAACAAAGTCCATATGTTATGTTTCACTTCACCAAGACATAGACTGTAGAGGAGTTTCCTTTGGTATTTACCTTTACCACCTGTCACTGTAGAACAACAATGTGACACTTCTGGAGCAATACTGCAAAAGCAAGGCAAGTGTGAATTCTGACATCATCCCTGCTGCTTGTCAGTAAGGTTCAGTCCTGGAATCTCAGTCTCTTGGATACACAATATCTGTGTTCCGGTTCTATCATTCACAACCCTTTTGCTCACCAAACAACTTGAAGTCTTGAAATAGAGAAGATTCCACCAAACATTGATGAGGACGTCTTTATATTTGTCCAATCAGCTGATCAAAGGTTCCAACCTCCAGTAATAATTTTTTAAACACAGTCCTTGGCATAAGCTTAAGCATATAGTCTCATACCTTCAGATTTTGTCTTTTCCCGCACATCTTCTTCTTGTAACTGTTAAAGTCTTTTTATTAACATTTGATATCAAACTTTATCATAATCTTGGACTTGATTGAAGAAAAGTTTTCTTTCCCTAATAACTAAGCCAAACTAGGCAATTTACTAAACTATAATATCACAGTGTACCATACCATTCATTTATATATTATGCTTCTCTTTATATTGTATCAATATTTATATTCGACTTGTAAAATATTGATATTCAATACATTTATCAAACTATCAGATAATCAGATAATAGTACTTTGGATACAATTATCTATGTAAACATCATATATCAACATATATCTTTATCTATATGCATGAATATATATGTGTACTTTACTTGTGATGACAAATTGCAACATGACTTTGACATATAATGTGATTATTAATTACCATTCTATAGACATTCATAATATTTATTCTTTAGTTAGAACTTTTCACCAATTATACTAAACATATGTTCCTATATGAATGTGTTATCATACTTAATCATACATTTTCCTAAAGTTTAGTCACTTTATTTACCTTTTTTAATAAGAAATAATTTTATTTTGAACATTACTTTATTAAATATCATTGTGTTCTTTATCTGAGACACAATATTAATCCTTTATTCATAAAACGTATGTGCCTAAAGTTTCCTCTTAACACCTTGTCTCTTCACAGACTCCTGTGACCTTTTTCACCTTTCAGATACCTCCAATACCAAGAATAGAGACAAGACTTAAGACACTTGACTCTGTCTTACACTTAACTGTATATATTCTTGTGTACTGGCTGTATATGAATACCATATATATGAAATAAGTATATAAAACATAAACATTTCAAAATATGTCACATCCTATAATCAGAAGTTTAAAGAATAAACCAGAGACTATCTCTCTTGATATCCCATATCCTTTGATGAGATTGTGATACCTCTCCCTTCATGAAGATGATTAGCTTATCTCATTTGCATATAAGACACTTATGCTTTCCCAATGTTTGTTTTCCCAATGTTTGTAGATGTTGATGTGTGTAAGTGTATGCAAGTGTGTGCGTACATATAAGAATACATAATCAATAATAATACAATAAAACAATACTGGCTATAGCTAACTAGATTTTCCACCATACCTAATATATTTATTATCCCATGATCCAATTACCCCAATAAACCTTTATTATTTGTCAGGTTTGAACAAACATATTGAAGAGCTATCTGTATCTTCGTCAAAAGCTTCTTCTTTTGCTACAAAATATTCACAAACTAAAATAACCTTCACCCTAGTGCAGCTGTCACCTTTTCCTCAGCTCATGTGACTTAAACACTTGGTATAAACATATGAGGTTCCTTTCAATGGATTTCACATATATTTGCTGATTTCCCAATTTAATATAGAGGATCACATAAGATAAAAAAATAGAAAGAATAGAAAAAGAAAATAGAAAATAGACGTCTTTTTGTTGGATAGATGTTTCTTTTTCCTTGTTGGATGCATTCTGATTTTCTTAGGCCTATTTGTGATGTCACAGATCTGTAGTATACACCAGTCGACACATAACACTTGGCACTTATACTGACCAGCCCATCAAGGTCACAGGTCACAGTGTGTTGCTGTCAATCAACTGACCACATGAACGGACATTGATTCACTGTAAGAACTCCATGCCTAGTTGCATGCCTTTAAACAAAATGGATTATAACTTGAAAATCCTAAAAACATGGACTTTACATGAAACTATTGACAAACATGCTTGAGGTAAGTTAGGACTTATATCACTTTATCATGCATTATCAGTCACATCATGTTAATTTGTTTACTCATTAATAGTTAGACACTCCATGCATTCTTTTGGCTAGAAGGAAAGAATGATGAATGAATGGACATCACTGATTGAACTGATCCATTTTTCCATATATCTATATCTGAAGAGAAAAATGGATAAACTTTAGCAAAAACCAAATTAATACAATAATGATTTTAACCAATGGGAAGTTTAATAACTTTATGGACTCCTAATACTATTTGATCATATTCATATATTGTACATATATTCATATACATGTCATATATTCATATATTGTACATAACATGTTCCTCCTCTCTCTGCATCCAGAGAGTGGACTATGACAAAAAGTCTTCACCACACATCAGGCTCTCCTCCTGTGTGTAAATATATATTATGATTATGATCCAAAGTATTATTCACTATAGCATAATTATGATTATTTATGAACATCATCACATAATCATGTGGATTATACCTGATCATTGGACTTCTCCTCATATAAAAGGGATTTCTCTTTACATAGCCAAATAGTACGTAAGTAAAACTCAATAGATAGTCATTCCTTCAGAGATACTTTTAAATTCGACCCCTGACCTCCTTTCAGATATATATTTTTAAGTTAAACCCATGAACTTCCTGTCAACACGTCCATCCATAATAGCCTCGCCAGGTCATGAGAGAATGCCAAGCTTGCCCTTTTCCTAAGAATATAAGACAGGTCAGATGCCATTGGGTTACTGAAAAGATCTGACATTTTGGAGACAACTGGTACATTCCCAGATACAATCTTTTGACTATCAATAGATTTGGTTGGCTGCAATTCTTTAATTTCAGTTAATACTGGAATTTCAATTTGTGGATTTTCCTGCATGGCATATGGTTTATATGCAACATGTAATTTCCTACGTTTCTCATAGATTTTGTCACTTTGGCCAATACCTTTCCTCCTACAAATAGGGGACACTATAACCGGATTTGACAGATGCCTTTTAATAGGCTTTGCTTTTTGCTTTGGACATACTCGGTTTGCATTTGACATATGTTTCTGATGTCTTCTGGCCATGTCCAATAAACTAGCAGCTTCAAATAAAGTCTTCTTATCTGACGCACTGGCAAGGGTGACTGCATCCAAGAATTTGAACTTTTTAACAAAACTTTTCACCATAGATGAAGAGTTCACCTTTTGAATGACAGTTTTGTATGTCCTTTCAAATTTAGACATGAATGCATATGTACATTCTTTTCTGCCAATCTTTATCTCATTCAGTATGTCAGATATTGGCATGCTGTCACCTCTAGTGCACCAGATTAATTTCTTTAATCTCTCCACATCACTGTCTTTTAACCAATCATTTGACTCGTTATCATAAGACATTTTTGCAGACAAACGTTCTGTAAAATCAATAGGAAGCCATAATTTAAACAGTTTATTTCTCTGTTCAATATTTAGATCAAATTTCTCTGCATGGCTTTCAAAAATTTCTGAGTTTCTACACACATGGATCTTTACATCATATGTGGGAATGGCTTTACTCAGACTGATCAAATATTCTTGAGATTTTAATTTCAATTTAGTTTCTTGTATCATTTTTTCCTCACCATCTATGGCCATTACTGCTACGTGGTGCTCTTTATCAACATATTGAGATTTCTCATTATCTGTCTGAACAGATTTATGCATACTATTGCTTAATTTCTTCTCTGTTACCACATCATTAAAAATCTTTACCAAAGAAGCTATATTCCTAAATATTTGCTTCTCTTTTGTAGCACAAATTCTATTTCCAATCTTAGAATTTGCCTGCTCACATTGTGTATACAAATCTTGCCATATACTCTCTATACTGTCACTAGGCACAATTTTAAAATCAACGTTACACTTTTTAGACAATGACTCTAATTTTTCCATACTTTAAAAGTAAAATCTTTACTCACCACTGTGGAAAGCTTCACCTTTAGCTTGTCCTTGGAACAGTTGGTCCCTGTCATCAGAACGTCTCAGTACGTCTGGTACTTGTGGTCCTTCTGTATTTCCTCACAGGCTTTCCTCACACAGGCTTCCGTATCATATAACACGTGTACAACAGTCATCTGTATCTCACCAATATAAGTTCTTTTTCGAAGTCTTCCTGAATCTTGCAATTCATACAACTTGCAAAATATTCCTCTCTTCCCCCTTAATTGCAAGTGAACGGAACAAGAAAAACAGGAAAAAAACGACCGTGCTTGGCTCGCCACTGTTAAATAGCCATGAATTAACGGAGGAAGGCTGGCTCGCCACTGTTAAATATCTTGTATTTGCCGGTGAGACTTGTGTCCACTGTTAAATATCCGGACCTGGCCTTGTCCACGATAGGAAGAAGTCAGCTTGTTATAAATCAGTGTAGAGGTTTATTAATATCTTGAAGGAAAACACAGGAACAGGGAAAATGTCCAAATAACACAAATATCAGTCAATTGTCAATAGCTTACATCTTCAGAGAAGTTAAATCATCTGGATATCTTGTAGTTACAGCTTGGTTCATGCTTGTCATCTGGTTGGTGGACTTGGGCTGGTTACGACGTCCATGGATGTCCATCTGCCTGGACCACCCACCCTGGTGTTCCCAAAGACAGACCTCCTGGTCTTCCCCTGGTCTTCCCAAAGACAGACCCAGACATGTGTATTTCTTACTCATTTATATTCATGAGAGTGGGTGTTACCTTCCATCTTGTAGCTATGTAAGGAGATTTCTAAAATAGTGTACTCTAACCGCACCCATGTTCCAAGAATATAAGACTATGATGTCAGTAGAGTGTTAACCCCATGTCTGCTAGAGAATATTGTAAATATATAATATTTAACACTCATAATCATTAGTTCTCTGTGCGGAGAGCTCTTCGTTTGGTCTGATGTAGATTATACAGCCTGGTCGCGGTTGGAAGGAAGGACCTGCGATAGCGCTCCTTCTCACACTTGGGGTGAAGCAGACGGTCGCTTACAGTGCTGCCAAGTCCCATCAGGGTCCCATACATGAGGTGGGATTTGTTCCCCCGCATGGAGGTCACCACAGACAGTATCCTTCTGTCACCCACCACCTGTACTGGGTCCAAGGGGCTCCCCAGGACAGAGCTGGCCCTCCTGATCAGCCTGTCAAGTCTATTTCTGTCCCTGGTTGATATACTGCTTCCCCAGCAGGCCACACCGAAAAAGATGGCTGAGGCAACCACAGAGTTGAAGAAGGCCCTAAGAAGTGTCCCCTGGACTCCGAAGGCCCTCAGCCTCCTGAGCAGGTAGAGTCTGCTGTGGCCCTTTCTGTGCAGCGCCTCCAGGTGATCAGCCCAGTCTAGTTTATTATTGAGGAGCACGCCCAGGTACTTATAGGTCCTGACTATCTCAATACATGTTCCTTGGATCTCCACCGGGGTCGGAGCACCTCTCCGTTTACTAAAGTCCACCACCATCTCCTTGGTCTTCCCAGCATTAATCCTGAGCTGGTTCTGCTGGCACCATTCAACAAAATCCCGGTTTAAGTCTCTGTATTACCTATCGTCGCCATCAGTGATAAGGCCGACTATAGCAGAGTCATCGGAGTACTTCTGTAAGTAACAGCTGGATGAGTTGTGCCTGAAGTCAGCAGTGTACAGTGTGAAGAGGAATGGGGCAAGAACCTACCTTGAGGTGCCCCCGTACTACAGATCACAGTGTCAGACACACAGTCCTGGGCTCTCACATACTGAGGGCGGTTTGTCAGGTAGTCTAGGATCCAGTTGGACAGGTGATGGTCCACACCACCAAGGTTCAGCTTCTCCCTCAGTAGCCCTGGCTGAATGGTGTTGAACGCACTGGAGAAATCAAAGAACATTATTCTCACAGTGTTCCCGGGTTTCTCCAGGTGAGAGAGAGCTATGTGAAGAAGGTGGATGATGGCGTCATCTACCCCAATGCCTGGCCGGTAGGCAAACTGGAGGGGGTCCAGAGCGGAGCTCACTAGGGGGCGTAGGTGTGTCAGGACCAGTCTCTCTAGGACCTTCATTAGGTGTGATGTCAGTGCTACAGGTCGGTAGTCATTGTAGCCCATCGGGTTGGGTTTCTTTGGGACTGGTACCACGCAAGATGTTTTCCACAGTTGAGGTACCACCCCCAGCTTCAGGCTCATATTGTACATGTGCGTTATAATACCACACAGCTGGTCACTGCACATTTTAAGAACTCTTGCGCTTATACCATCAGGTCCCCCCGCTTTGTTCGCTCTAATATTCTTCATTTCCTTACACACCTGAGACTCCTGCAGGATCAGATAGTCAGATTGCAGTTGATCGCAGGTCGGTGGGGGTTGGGTCTTGGTGTGTGAGGGGAGGGCGGTTAGCTGACATGCTGGTGGAGGGAGCATTTGCTTGGAGTCGAATCTATTGAAGAATAGATTAAGCTCGTTAAGCCACTTCCTGTCCCCTACTGTTCGGTGCCCTGTCTTTTCCTTGTGTCCTGAAATTGCCTTAAGGCTGTCCCACACCTCAGAGATTCTACCCTCCCCCATCTGTAGCTCCATCTTCCGTCTGTAGTTGGCTTTCCCTTCCCTGATCAATTGTCTCAGCTGTTTCTGAACCGCCCCCAGGCCATCTTTGTCCCCAGACCTAAAAATTCTCTTTTTTTGCTTGAGGAGAGTTTTAATCTCAGAGTTAATCCATGGTTTGTTATTGGAGAAACACCTCACCTTCCTAGTTGGTACCGTGCTGTCCACACAGAAATTAATGTAGTCCGTTATGCAATGTGTGAGTCCCTCAATGTCCTCTGGAAATGAGTCTTGAAACACTTCCCATAAAGTTATATCAAAGCAGTCCCTTAGAGACTCGACACTTCCCTCTGACCAAATCTTCACGGTACGGGTAACCGCCGGTTCTCTGCGCACCAGTGGAATGTATGTGGGTCGCAGATGTACCAGGTTGTGATCTGATCTGCCTAGGGGTGGTAGGGCAGATGAGTTATATGCATCCCTTACATTGGCAAAGAGCAAGTCCAGCGTCTTGTTGTCTCTTGTATGGCAGGTTACATACTGTGTGAAGCCTGGTAGAGTGGATGCTGAGACATGGTTGAAGTCTCCAGACACTAGGAGCAGGGCATGGGGGTGAGATGATTGCAGCTCACTCACAACAGCATGGAGGACTTCACAGGCAGCGTCAGCTTTAGCAGAGGGGGGGACATAGGCAGCTAGTACAATAACATGTGATAGTTCCCTTGGCAGGTAAAAAGGTCTCATGCCCACGGCTAGCAGTTCAATATCCTTTCCACACAATTGTTTCTTAACCACAATATGTCCTGGATTACACCATCTCTCATTGACAAATATTGCAATTCCTCCGCCTATTCGCTTACCGCTCTCCAGTGTTCTGTCCGCCCGAAGAAGTTTGAAGCCCTCCACGGAGGCAAGTATGTCCGGAGTGATTTCAGTAAGCCAAGTCTCTGTAAACAGCATCATACTGCACTCACGAAACTCCTGTTGATGTCTGGTCAGTGCTGTCAGTTCATCCATCTTATTCACAATTGATCTCACATTCCCCATAATGATGGACGGGATCACATGCTTTTTGCGTTTTAAAGCAGATCCCATTCATTTCAATGGGAGCCGGCATACGAGCGCTCCCCATTGAAATGAATGGGCTGTTTTTTTCTCTACGAGCGCTCCCATTGAAGTGAATGGGAAGCGCTTGCGTGTACGACTTGGAATGAGCTGAGCGCCGGGCCCCTTCACACGGCGAGCCATACACGTGAGCGCTTCCCATTCACTTCAATGGGAACGCTCGTAGAGGAAAAAAACAGCCCATTCATTTCAATGGGGAGCGCTCGTATGCCGGTTCCCATTGAAATGAATGGGATCTGCTTTATACGCGCTGATTCTGACTGTGTTTTAACGTTCAGAATCAGTCACCGTATCCGTATTGTGAATGCACCCTTAGGGTAAGGCATTTGCAGTAGATTCCATTGTGCACCTCTTTCGTGTGAATGTATCCTTGTAGTAAATCTGACAGACTGAGTCCCTAACCCTTCCCACCTAGATTCCCACTCCATTCTGCCTACTTTTTTGAAAATTAGCAAGCCGGACACAAAATGATAAAAAAATAAAATAAAATTTTTTTTACCTTCCAAGGCCTGACATTTCATAGCAATTTTTGCCTGTTTGGCCTTTATTTTTGAGAGTTCAGCATTCTCTGCGTCTTGCATTTTTTAATTTTTTTTTTTCCAGGAATGCTCTTTTTATGTTTTAATTTTATTCTAGGAAAAAAAAAATACCTGAAACAACACAATAAAATAATGCAAAATGTCCAAAAACATCATAAAAAATGACTGCAATACCGGCCTACCTTCATGCGCTTTTTTCATTTTCGACAACCCATGCAAACACCGTATGACGGTAGCCTTAGGGAGCTACAGTATAACAAATTCCTTAATATCGTCCATAGATGAACCCCCATTTATAACCCTGATCTATTCTCTGCATAGAGTATGTATACAAATGTATCTGACACTTTCAATGCCCTTTGCGAGCACATTTTGTTTGTCTCACGCTGTGGATGACTATTCCGGATACAAGATCTATGTTTACTTGGTATTTGTTGTTGTTGCAGTGTGTTGTGATAGAGCCGGGTGGCAGACGCATTAACCAAGCATTAAACATGCATAATTTTACTGCAACCATTACGCCAATTACAGAACAAGCACAAGCGCCGCAAAACACTGTACATATTTGTTTAATCTGATGTTTACTTGGTTCGAAGATAAAATGGAGATGTAATTGTAAATAAAGCGCATGCAAAAATGGAAATCGCAATTGTGTATATTTATCGCGGGTGCTATCCATTTAACATGTTGTAATTACCATATGGTAATAAAAACATAAGGTTCCGTACACCGTGCCTTTTAATTGTCAAATTGCCGGGTGTTTATGTTCTTATTTGTACTTTACTCAATTAGAAAACTGAATAATAGAAAAACAAAATGTTTCAAACAAGAATATGATGTGCGCCCTGGAAAGACCCGAATTATTTAAAATCACAGACGGTCACATCAACTCCACTCTTTGTCATGGAGCTATTAAGCTATTAGTTTCAGGTTTATTTGAAGAGCAATTCTAGTCACAATGGATATTAAAGCTTAAGTCCGCTTCGTAACTGAAAAAATTCAGGTGTGACGGCAGTTAATGGGTTTTCTTACCATTAATAGTTGATAGGTGTAAACAGTTCCGGAAATGAGCCAGACTTATAGATTTGTATGTATCAATAATTTGGTGTCGATGTGGTTGAGGCAGCCTTCTCTAAGATACAAAAATTGTATCAACTGGGGCAACACGGTGGTTCAGTGGGTAGCACTGCAGTGCTGGAGTCCTGGGTTCAAATCCTGCCAGGAACAACAAGGAGTTTATATGTTCTCCCCGTGTTTGTTTGGATTTCCTCCCATTCTACAAAGACATACTGATAGGGGAAAAAATGTACATTGTGAGTAGGGTTGAGCGATCGTGTTCGGAAAAGATCAGATTCCGATCGGCGATAGAGAAAATTTCACGATCGCCATCAGAATTCCGAACACGCTCTTTTTATGTGGGATCGAGATCGGTGATCTTTTCCCACAATGCATTGCTTAGCCTTCACACTGAGTATACGCTGTATACCCAGTGTGAAGGCTCCGCTGCAGTTCCATAGGAATGAATGGAAGCAGCCAGCACACAGCCTTAACCCCCTGCGCGCCAGCTGCCTCCATTAATTGGAATGGGAAGCTAAACTAACATCTGTAGCAGCTACTTACCTCTAGAGGTGGCTGCTCCGGTGCCCTCCTTCTTCTTGCCTCGCTGCCCCGCCTCCCAGGTTAGTGTTTAAAGTGCTAGGTAGGCGGGGCTTGTGGCTTAGGAGAGTGTGGGAGGGTACAGGGCGGGGAGACGTGACGTCTCCCCTCCCAGTACCCGCCCACACTCTCCTAACCTGCCCACACTCCTAACCTGGCAGGGAGGGGGCAGGGAGCAGCCTGGATTGGCAGTGAAGCAAAGAAGAAGGCACCGGGCACCGGACCTGCCATCTCTGGAGGTAAGTGGACACCAGGGGGGACTAAGTAGCCGGAGGATTAAAAAACAATCCTCTGGCTGCTTTAGTGATTCACTACACAACGTGGATTCTAACAATTGTTAGATTCCATGCTGTATAGTGAATAGGATTGCTTTTAAAATCCGATCTCCGATTAATAAAAAAATCCCATTGACTTGCATTGGGATCGGAATTGGGATCGAGATCGGGTTCGAATGAAAAATGATCGGAAATCGGATTTTAAAATCTATCCTGAAAAGTCAAGATCGGCTCAACCCTAATTGTGAGCCCTATATGGGGCTCACAATCTAGATAAAATAAATAACAAAAAAAGAAAATTGTATCAAAATTTTGGTTCCCGGTTCACATCTGCATTCTGTTACCCTCTCCGCATCAAAAATGCGGCACTTTTCTCTCCACATTTTTTGTTCATAAACCAAGCGTAATCCACACGGACCCCATGATAGTCTATGGGGTTGGCGTGTCTCCTTAGGTAACCAATTTATTTATGCAGATAGGTTTCTGTTCTGGAGGATCCCCAAGTGGACTCCCCAAATAGAAAACCAAGCGCAGATGGGAATTTAGCCTAAGTGGTGTGATTTTTTTGCATCTAAAATTACTTTGTATGAAACCAATTAAATCCAATATTGTAATAGCCCAGAAAACTCTTGAGATGCGGCAATTCAATAGAACAAACAATGAGTAGTCGTAGACACAGGAGGAGTTAGCCGGTTACGTGGTACCTCAAAGATCAGCAGGCTCTGCTGATTTACTGGCAGTAAGGGATGTGTTTAGGGCAAAACATCTGGGACATAAGTCCCATATCTATTACCTAGTGCCCTGAATGTGCTCATCCTCCTAATGAACTGTAACACCATACATCGGGATAGTTGATTACGGCGGTGGAGAATGCGGGTCTATGACACGACTTCACAGATTATGGCAAGAAATGGAAATAAGGTGAGTATTTCTTTTATATATTTATTTATATCCTGTGTGGAGGGCATTATACAATAAAAGGGCACTGTGGATGCCAATGCAGTAGGACAATGAGGATGCATTATACTGTAGGAGGGCACTGAGGATGCCAATGCAGTAGGACACTGAGGATGCATTATACAGTAGAAGGACACCGTGGATGCATTATACAGTAGAAGGGCACTGAGGGTGCATTATACAGTAGAAGGGCACTGAGGGTGCATTATACAGTAGAAGGACACCGTGGATGCATTATACAGTAGAAGGACACTGAGGATGCATTATACAGTAGAAGGGCACTGAGGGTGCAGTATACAGTAGAAGGGCACTGAGGGTGTATTATACAGTAGAAGGGCACTGAGGATGCATTATACAGTAGAAGGACACCGTGGATGCATTATACAGTAGAAGGACACTGAGGATGCATTATATAGTAGAAGGACACTGAGGGTGCATTATACAGTAGAAGGGCACTGAGGGTGCATTATACAGTAGAAGGGCACTGAGGGTGCATTATACAGTAGAAGGGCACTGAGGGTTCATTATACAGTAGAAGGGCACTGAGGGTGCATTATACAGTAGAAGGACACCGTGGATGCATTATACAGTAGAAGGACACCGTGGATGCATTATACAGTAGAAGGACACCGTGGATGCATTATACAGTAGAAGGACACTGAGGATGCATTATACAGTAGAAGGACACTGAGGATGCATTATACAGTAGAAGGGCACTGAGGGTGCATTATACAGTAGAAGGGCACTGAGGGTGTATTATACAGTAGAAGGGCACTGAGGATGCATCATACAGTAGAAGGACACCGTGGATGCATTATACAGTAGAAGGGCACTGAGAGTGCATTATACAGTAGAAGGGCACTGAGAGTGCATTATACAGTAGAAGGGCACTGAGGATGCATTATACAGTAGAATGGCACTGAGGATGCATTATACAGTAGAATGGCACTGAGGATGCATTATACAGTAGAAGGGCACTGAGGATGCATTATAGAGTAGAAGGGCACTGAGGGTGCATTATACTGTAGAAGGCACTTAAGATGCATTATACTTTATGGCATGTACTAAGAGTCAATATATAGTGTGGGCATTATACGGTGTGGAGGCACTAAGGGGTATATTGTACTGTGTGGGGGCAATATTGTGATGGACCCTAGACTTGTATTTGTTGGAGAGCCCCAGAAATGCCAAATCAGCCACTGGTTGCATACATAAGACATAACTTTGTGATACAACATTACAAAAGAGAATTGTGCTAAGATGCTATCTCATGATATATATATACTGTATTTAGACATGCTCAGCCAAGAGAAAAGGTAGGAGAGAATATTTATGTAGGAAGAGCTGAGAAAATCTAACTGATACCTCACTTGGTGCAATGTAATCACAGGATTCTTTCTTACAGGTACCCCGTCCATTACTTTTGCAGAGAAAAACTTGGAAAAGGCTCATGTTTGCCCTGCAGCTTCAGCCTGTGGGGAGGGCGTGATGTCTAAGATTCATAGTGGCTGTAGGGGAGGCCAATGAATGAGAATTCTGGGCTCTCCCACGGCCCTCCACAAAAGTAATGTATAAGGCTCCAGGGGACCTGGGTGTACATAAAGCTTAACTAGTAAAGTAATGCACTGGTAAACTTTATTATTCCCCAGATAACCCCTTTAATAATAACCATCTTTTCCCCATACCCCAATGACAGGCAGTTGTTTTGTTGTTTCTCAGCAGTTACTTTCATCATTGACTCTACTGGAAATGTTTTCTTACTTACATAACAAGACGCAAGTTTTGTTAGGTCAAATCAAATTTACTTTTTGACTCCTTGACCCTGTAATTTTAGTGTTTTATCACTCAGGAAAAAGCAAATGCCAAAAATTATAATAACATTTAGCGCGTTCCACAGATAGACAAGGGGGTGATAAACAGTAATGTATCAAAAAACAATATAAATCATGAAATCTGGGCTTCCTGGTCCTTTGTGTGGTACGGTAAGTTAACTGGGGTTAATGGGGTTAATTGCATTCACCTCCAAAATGTCAGGTTTTCAGTGTAGTTAGATTAAAAAATATTTGAAGTAATGGAGAAATAACAAGTGCGGTGATGCACTGGAACTAAATCTTCCTCTAGGAATCTTAGTGTCTGAAGCCAAGTAAAACTAAAAGTGTAATGTAACTAATATCATATAATATATAACTTATCATACACTAGTAAGGCTGGGTTCACATCTGCGTAGGAGTCGCCAACAAAATCTCCATTTTTATGCTGAAACTGGCAGATGGAGTTGATTATAGTCTATGGGGTCCACCAGGATCCACGAGTAACAGCTGTTCGGGTTGAGTTGTTGAGTCTCCTGGAAGACCCAAATGACGCACATCCCAGCACAAGTATGAACCTAGTCTTAATCTGACATTGTGTTTCTTGTAGGGGTCATTCACACGGAGTAAAGTGGCGCTGATTGTGCCATGATAACTCGTGGCAGAATCAGCGCTGATAAAAAGGCTCCCATTGACTTCAATGGGTTCCATTTTCCACGCTGAAGACATTGAAATCAATGGGTTAAACAGCCTTCTATTGATTTCAATGTGTTCCGCGTGGAAACGGAACCCATTTCAATGGCTTTTATTATATTCTGTGATAAAATACTCTATCACATTGCAGAAAGTGTTAAACTTTGCCGTATTGGCTCTTTTTTTGCTTTTCAGAAACTGATACAGTCATTAATGTAGTGACTCTAACTAACTAACTAACTAACTAAAACATAATTACTCAATATTGGCTGTTGTAAAGTAACTTACATCAAATAGTGCAGAAAACCAAAAATGTGATTGTTTTCAAAATCTAGGAATTAGTTTACTTAATTACTTAAGAATTAAGGCTGAGTTCACAACTGCATCTTGGTTGGTGACTTGCAATATCCCCTTGAAATTGGTACACAAAAAAAGTCTTGCATGGAGGAATTCTTCCCTGGCCAATTTCTGTTTTAAGATGAACAATTATGACCAGTCTCATTATAGTCAAAGGGGTCTATGGGGCTTCATATGTAAGAAACACTCATTGTAAAGGTATGGTCCAGTAGGTAGGTAGTCCTGGTCACTAAAGTCACGTCAATGTAAATTTGCAACACCAATATAAGCCAGCGCCCCGAGCCATCCAGTATACCACAACAGTGAACTAGAATATATTAAAAAAAACATATTTACAATTTTCATAAACTATTCTATAGGACTAATAATACTAAAAATTACAAAATTATGTACATGAAAATAAGGTGGATTTTTCTTCATTTGGATAAACTAAACTTTTTTTATCCAAAAAATTTAATATAATGTATAAAGGTCTTTTTTTTTTCAACCCATGATGTAAGGGAATTGCTAGTTGGGTAATTCCCTAGTGCTGCTGCTGGAACAATAGAAGAAGAGAAAACAGAGACAGTGAGTCCTAAACTTGACCCACCCCCTGTCCCTTCTTACTTGACACACTGTCCTAGTGACAGGAACAACTTAGTGACGGTCCCTTCTCTCAATGAGTTTAAACAGAACAAGACAAGACAAACAACACAGAAGTGAAGTCAGCAAGCTTAGGATCAAAGCCAGAGAGTCAAAGCAGTACAAAATTGTAATCCAAAAGAGAAGTCTCAGGGGAAGCCAAAGGTCAGAGGTCAGTAATACAATAGTAATAGAAAGAGGAGCTTATCAGGGACTAAGTCTAAGGACAGAATCACAATATCCATCAAACCTGTGTGGGCTGATGACTTGTATATAGGAAGCCCAGGACCCGCCCTAGACTTGATTGGCAGACAGAAGTATTTGAAGAACAGTGGGAAACAAGGTGCAGGGGATGGCTGTGGTGGAAATTCAATTACAGAGGAGAGGTAATAGAGCAGAAAATAACACTGAACACCCCTTCTGCGCCACAGCATGTGAGTGGAGGGTGGTGCAGAGACCTGAACAGGCAGAGACGTTATGTGCCTTTATAAGAGTTAAATTTAAAGATTTTGTAGCATTAGTTATAGAGTTCTACACCTCACATTCCTGGGAGAGGGCGCATAGATAGCAGTTGCAGCTAGGACCTGTTGCCCAAGGATGCCCTCTGCTACCTGAACAAGTATCATTCATGAAAATAGCACCATCTCCAGACTGCTACAATTTGCACCTCTTGACACTCTCTGTGGTTCCATATTATATACGTTTTGTGGGGCATCATATTGTCCCCAAGAATCAAGCCTTCCATAAGGACAATATCTCCATAATGTGGCAAAGGAAGAAACATGCCAACATTTATCATTAGAGATGAGCGAGTAGTGTTCGATCGAGTAGGTGTTCGATCGAATACTATGGTATTCGAAATACTCGTACTCGATCGAACACTACTAGCTGTTCGAAGTTTAAGGTTCGATGCAGAACCAGCGTTGATTGGCAGAATGCTATATATTCTGCCAATCAACGCTGAATCTTCTCTTACCTTTAAAAGTCTTCTCTGTGCAGCGTCCCTGCGCCGTCTTCCGGCTGGAATTTACTCTTCCTAGGCATCCGGCCTAGGCAGAGCCGACTGCGCATGTGCGGGCATGCCCTCGCATGCGCAGTTGGCTCTGCTCAGGTGTCGGGCCGGGCAGAGCCGACTGCGCATGTCCACGCATGCGCAGTCGGTTCTGCCTAGGCCCCGATGCCTAGGCAGAGTTAATTCCAGCCGGAAGAAGACTTCAAGGAGAATCCAGCCCGACCGTCACTCATGAACTTGGTAAGTATAATTTTATCGAATTTTGTGTACCCCTGAAACGAGCATTTCCCCCCATAGACTATAATGGGGTTCGAAATCCGTTCGAACAGTCGAACAGTGTGCGGCTGTTTGAATCGGATTTCAAACCTCGGACATTTTAGTGTTCGCTCATCTCTATTTATCATCTCACAGACTCGTTCAAAATTGGATGAAATTGGAGGAAAGTGGATGGGACTCGTAGCAAGGACTCGTAGATTAATATGGGCTCACGTTACGGATCCACATAACAGGAATTCAGAATCTGGCCATGTGCATGAGGCCTTAGACCAAAAACATGTTTCTTTTAACCATTTCTAAAGTATTCTTTATTTTTCTTTTCTTTTCCACTTAAATTAGGAACGGCATGGGACCGAATATTTCAGAGTGATAGTGTTACCTGTCTGAACCCAAGGTTCGTGATTTTATATGACACTCAAATCACCAGATGTTAAGAAAATCTAAAAACATTTCATTTTTCATATAAATCAAATTAAAACTTAAATATATGAAGAGGATTCAGCTCCGAAATATCTATCATTTATTATTCCAAACTCATTACCTTCACACACCACAAACTGAATCCTTTATTAAATGAAATATATTAAGAATCCAACCTAAGATCAGTTCAGTTCATGATATTATTGGCATTCGTACTCTCGAAAGGTTTTAGTATCTTCCTGCCAATTGCGGAGAATAGATATCCAAATTTTTATGATATAAGTTGATGAAAAGATAAATGACATAATGTACTTTCAAAAGTCTTTAAACCTCCTCTGAATGTGTGAATTACCGAGGGAAGCATCAACATCTTGGACCGTCTTAAGAGAGAACAATGCTGTGAACTTTTATGGGTTGTTAGTAGGGATTTGGAGATCTATCATTCCAGAAACGCATTGGTGCTGTTGGCCTTAAATCTGCCCTCTTCGGAATGAGAGATAAATATCACGGTGAGAACAAGACGTCAAAACTAAAGTCACCCATTGGTTCCGAAAATGTTTTTCAAAAGTGAAGAAAAGGATCAGGAATTAGAGAAACCAGAGGATCATTTTGAAGAGAGGTCAGACTCATCTATCGCTACAGCGATGCCTCCGGTCTGTGCCAGTCACTACATTGGCTGCCTATTCATTACAGAATACAATATAAACCTATCCCCCTTATCCACAAGGCTCTCCATAAGGCTGCACCTCCCTACATTTCCTTCCTCATCTCTGTCTACCGCCCAACCCGTGCTCTCCGCTCACTCAATGACCTAACACTTACATCCTCTATTATCAGAATCTCCCATGCTCGTATACAAGACTTCTCCTGAGTTGCACCACTTCTCTGGAATGCTCTACCCCGGACAATCAGATTAATTACCAATTTCTACAGCTTCAAGCACAAACTAAAGACTCATCTTATCAGACAGGCCGATCACACTTCCTAATCTAAATACTTCAACAGTTGGAATCCCTAAAACGAACACTCCTCTGTACATGCTCCCGCATAATCCAATACAATATGATGCCGTATTGGACTAACCTTATATGCCCAGGCACCATCTGCACATTACAGGACATGGCTGGTGACAGCTCATAGAGTTTTATGTTTGTGTAATGACAGTAACCTCTATTACAAAATTATCTGACCACTGTATAAGCAATGCTACCTCCGATGCCGCCCCTGCTACCTCTTGTCTCACCCGCTCTACCTGATAGATTGTAAGCAGCCGTTTCGAATAGCACGCTCCCATAAAAATGAATGGACGTAGCTGGCACACGGGGGGTTAAGCTGGCAAAGTCCGCGTGCCCACCACTTCCATTCATTTCTATGGGAGCGTGCTATTCGCTCATCTCTAATTATTATTATAATTATTACCATGTCACAACCTTAGGTACTCCTAGACCACCAGCATGTCCTTAGACCTCTTGCGGCTAAGGACCTCCATCTTTACTTCCATCCTTTAACACAACATCTTAGAAAGCTAAGAATTAATAATGATATAAACCGTTGTTTATACTCAACCAAGCTCAAACATGTTCATTTAGAAACAAACGCAAGAAAATTTAATCAAAGAAAGCAACTCCTGTGGCTCCTATACCACGACATCGCCATCTACATAATCAATTCTAAACTTTCCTAAGCATTTTAGACAGCACACACAATTACCACCTAGTAAAAGTTATAATGTTGCCTAATTTTCTTTATTTATGTCAGAGTGTGTAATGATTAAAATACAACGTAGCACCATGTGGCCATCTATGCAATTATAATACCGCACAATAATGTAGTGTAATAAGAAGCTCTAAATTTGATTTAATGAACAAACTCAATTAACACTACACCAGGGAGGGATAGAACGATAACAAAAGCCCTAGCAAAGCAAGGATAGAAAATGATGATTATTCTTTAAGAACAGAAGAACAAATTGGCGAAATAGGCACTCATTTTATCAGATCTGTAAAAACTGATAAAGTCTTACAAATTAGATTGGAGAGTCATGCTTTTTTTTTAAAGAACTTTTCTCAAGATTATTAAATACAGATGTCTTACGATCAATCTATTAAGACAAAACCCATGAAAGTATGACCATACACTGGGGTTGAGCCGATCTTAGGGTCGATTTTAAAATCCGATTTCCGATCATTTTCCAGCCGATCGCGATCCTGAAATTTGCTCAATTGCCAATCGGCATCCGATCTTTACCGATCCCGATCGCTCAACCCTAGTTAATGCTTCTCTATGGGAGAATTTACTTCTAGGATTGAGCCGATCTTGAAATTTCAAAATCCAATTTCCGATCATTTTCCAGCATATCCCGATCGTGAAATTTGCTCGATCGCCGATCGAGATCCGATCTTTCCCGATCGCTCAACCCTACCATACACAAAAAATATAAAGACTACTGTACACTGTATGTAATAGATGTTGCACATAATTGCCAGCACGTGATTTATTAAGCCTTTTACTCTTTATCATATGTAATTTTATTTTAGTTAATGAAACCTTATCTAGAAACTTATATTTCAGTAAAATTTAAATCAATCTCATTTATTTGTTCATCTGTGTGATTTTAAGAAAGTGAGATGTGAGCTGTAATATCACTCAGCAGAGATGTGGATTCTCTAAGCTGCGACCGGTTTGCCTCTGGCTAGGCAAGGGTTTAGAATGTAAAGTATCTCTGCAAGGGAAACTTGCTCTAATGTCACCTTTCGGTAGGCAGCTTAGATCCATGCCTTGTTTTCTTGAAACCTGGTGGCATAATTTGAGAATAAAACCCAAAATATTCTCCAAAAGGAAGAGAGACCCATCCGTAGATAACTGTTTTGGGGTCATCAGGGTACTGGCTGGCTGAGAGGTCATAGATGTGGTCATAAGGTATCCTATGTCTCTTTAAGGAGACATTATCATTGCAAGTGAGCCCTTCTTGGTGGACTGATAAAAGGCAATAATCCCTATCCTTAATACAAAAACATCATTCCTGTGCATGGACTTCTATTCCATTTGGAAGAGATATTCTGGCTTGGCTTTATTCACAGGTTGTGTCACTTGGCTTCAGGATTGATGAGGCATTGATCTACAGGGAGTTGCTTTCCAAAAGGTGGTGCTAGGGAAGCTTCACCCTTTTCCACCAAAGATGACTTATTTGCATATTATGTTCCCAGAATTCCTAACAGAGAATGCATGGTATAATAAGTCACTGTGCACTGCAAGGTGGCCCGATTAAGGCAAGACCTCCTTAAGTAAACATAGCATAAATTAGTATAAATTTTTCTTGTCTTCTGTAGAATAGTCATCAATTGCAGGTAGTATTGCTGATGAAGCCATAGGCAGAAACAGAGAATGAATCTGAACCAGCAGAGAGGATTTCCAAGCTGGTTGACCCTTTAGAAGACTACCAAGACCTGACACCATAACATATGGCATCATGAAGTAAAGGGGTTAGAGTCACAACTGGATCCTAGAACCCTGAAGCTGATATCAAGAAATGGATTAAACCATTGTCTGGAGCAATAGTCAACCACTGAAACTTGTCGATGGAGTCGGGTGAGGTAACACAAGTTCATCATACTATATTTACATATTGCAAAGCCATTTTGCAGTATTCCAAACACCTAAGATCTAATCTAGTCAGATATCTTACTCAGGAGACACCATTGGAAGTGACTTATCACTTTAGAGAAAAAGAATAGAAAGAAAACATTCTGAAATCCAACTTACTGATCCTTCTCTCCCCTGACATTGTCTATTGGGGTAGAGTCAGGACAACCCAATACATGTTTGATGGTCTGCTGATCCCAGTGATACAACAATAATCTCAGTTGTATGGTCAAGTTTAACCTTTTTTAGCCTCCAGGTCCATTACCAGGAAGAACCTTTGATACTGTAATAAAAACGTTGACATAACGTCAAAAGACCCCATGATATAGTCTGAGTTTCCATGTGTTCTCTCAGATGGGCATTGTCTATAGTGTACAAAAGAAATAATTTAATGCTCAAAGGATTGTCTCGTAATGACAGACCTTCCCTATGTCTTAAAAGGTGGCTGTATTTTAAAGTTTGTTTCATTCACGTCTGAATTCCTATATTAAGGCAAGTAATGGGGTAAAATGGTGTAACTGGCCATATCATGTATTACTTGGTTGACCATTCATTACAAATGTTCTGGATTTCTAAGAGCTCGTTCACACGGGTACCAAAGGGGTGGATTATGGTGCGTAATCCACGTCATAATCCGCCTCTTCACAATGGTGGTCTATTTAGACCGCGGGCTGCCCTTTCTTCAGACGGCTTCTGCCTGGTGGCAGCAACCTCTGGAGTCAGCCCATTCATTTGAGCCTGCTCCGGAGAACAAAGCCGCCACTGTCGGAAGCCGTGTGTTACGGTTCTGTGTATATTTTTAAAAATAATAATTTTAAACAACAGAACCTCTAGTCTGCAAGACACTGCAGCGAGGTCCACAGGCCCAAAGGTGGGCGGCTGTATGTCTGAACGGCGTGCTACCAGTTAAACTGCACTGGCAGACAAGTGATGCAGTACTAGGTGTGAACAAGCTGCAAGAAAGCCCTGCCAGTTAACCTCACTGGACAGGTGCAACAGTACAGCTAACACGAAGGCTGCCAAGGGTTAACCATCACCCCAGGTCAGCAACTAAACATGCTCCTACAACAGCAAGGAGAGTAAAGGAAGTTTGACAGTAAGGGTGCATTCACACTACGTTTCCTGAAGCTTATTCTGAACGTAAAACACGTTCAGAATAAGCGGCGTATAAAGCAGCTCCATTCATTTCTATGGGAGCCGGCATACGAGCGCTCCCCATAGAAATGAATGGGCTGCTTCTTTCACTGCGAGCAATCCCATTGAAGTGAATGGGAAGTGCCGGCGTATACGGCAGGCTCTGCTCATGCCGAGCCGTACACGCAGCGCTTCCCATTCACTTCAATGGGACTGCTCGCAGTGAAAGAAGCAGCCCATTCATTTCTATGGGGAGCGCTCGTATGCCGGCTCCCATAGAAATGAATGGAGCTGCTTTATACGCCGCTTATTCTGAACGTGTTTTACGTTCAGAATAAGCTTCAGGAAACGTAGTGTGAATGCACCCTAAAGAGGCTAAGAGCCCAAACCTGCTGCAACTCTATGGGCTGGAACAGTGTCTACTGCTCCTAACCCTGGTATAGAGCTGTCAGTTCAGGACTTACTGGGTACTAACTACAGGCCTAGTCTGAACCCCTGCCTGGATACTGGAGCCTAGCCCTGAACTACTGTCCTTTAACAAACTTCAGTCAAAGTGTGAGCGCCGGGTGGGCGTCGGCTCACACTATTTAAAGGCAAGTCCCCGCCCAATAGGGGCGGTGGTCATGACCTCACCACTCATGCTCAGTAGGGACGAAATGACACTTAGCTTGCGAGTGGCTCCAATATGTCTGAGCATGCTCAGTAGGCCGAAAGCTGAACATACACTCCAGACACCTCACTATCCGAGGCCGGGGGCGAGAGTTAGATTGACCCGCAGGTGGCCCTGTGCGCTGAGCGAGAACCCTGCGGGACCCAATCCTAACACCGTGGCAGGCGGGTTTTGACCCGAGAATCCAAAATCCGCCATACCGCCCCCCGTGTGAACGTAGTCTTAAATATATAGAATCAACTTGGACCACTACATCTGTACAGTCCATTCATTTTATTAGCATTTGATCCCACTCCACAAGACAAACGATTTCACTCTACGTAGAAGACAAGTACAAGTCATTTACTTAATATCTGTGATTTCCCTCTACTAAAAAAAAAATTCAATAAACAATTCAATCTAATAATATAAAAAAAATGACAAATGGAATGTTATTTATGTTTCTTGAAGACATTTAGCAACCTGCCTGAAAACATAAAAACATAAAAGATTTGTAAAAACTCCTGTTTGGGATTTTTTTTTTTTTTTTAAACTGCCTGAAAAATTACTATTCCTTCAAAAATGAAAAGGAAAGTAATTAATTGCAAAACGAAAAAAAAGAAAATGGGTCGAAACTAGAGATGAGCGAACAGTGTTCTATCGAACTCATGTTCGATCGGATATTAGGCTGTTCGGCATGTTCGAATCGAATCGAACACCGCGTGGTAAAGTGCGCCATTACTCGATTCCCCTCCCACCTTCCCTGGCGCCTTTTTTGCTCCAATAACAGCGCAGGGTAGGTGGGACAGGAACTACGACACCGGTGACGTTGAAAAAAGTAGGCAAAACCCATTGGCTGCCGAAAACATGTGACCTCTAATTTAAAAGAACAGCGACGCCCAGCTTCGCGTCATTCTGAGCTTGCAATTCACCGAGGACGGAGGTTTCCGTCCAGCTAGCTAGGGCTTAGATTCTGGGTAGGCAGGGACAGGCTAGGATAGGAAGGAGAAGACAACCAACAGCTCTTGTAAGAGCTAAATTCCAGGGAGAAGCTTGTCAGTGTAACGTGGCACTGACGGGCTCAATCGCCGCAACCCAGCTTTCCCAGGATCCTGAATGGAATACACTGTCAGTGTATTCCCGTATACCCGATATATACCCCGATACCCGTTCCAACGGTGTGCCCCCCCACCTTCACCCCAGAAATACCCTGCAAGTCCCCTAGCAATAGAATTGGGGCTATATACACCCACAATTTTTACTACTGGTATACAGTGCCATTGTCTGACTGGGAATTCAAAGAATATATTGGGAATACAAATACCCTCATTTCTTGCTACTGCCATATAGTGCCAGTGTCTGACTGGGAATTCAAAGAATATATTGGGGTTACGTGCACCCACAATTTTTACTACTGGTATACAGTGCCATTGTCTGACTGGGAATTCAAAGAGTATATTGGGAATACAAATACCCTCATTTCTTGCTACTGCCATATAGTGCCAGTTTCTGACTGGGAATTCAAAGAATATATTGGGGTTACGTGCACCCACAATTTTTACTACTGGTATACAGTGCCATTGTCTGACTGGGAATTCAAAGAGTATATTGGGAATACAAATACCCTCATTTCTTGCTACTGCCATATAGTGCCAGTTTCTGACTGGTAATTCAAAGAATATATTGGGGTTACGTGCACCCACAATTTTTACTACTGGTATACAGTGCCATTGTCTGACTGGGAATTCAAAGAGTATATTGGGAATACAAATACCCTCATTTCTTGCTACTGCCATATAGTGCCAGTTTCTGACTGGGAATTCAAAGAATATATTGGGGTTACGTGCACCCACAATTTTTACTACTGGTATACAGTGCCATTGTCTGACTGGGAATTCAAAGAGTATATTGGGAATACAAATACCCTCATTTCTTGCTACTGCCATATAGTGCCAGTTTCTGACTGGGAATTCAAAGAATATATTGGGGTTACGTGCACCCACAATTTTTACTACTGGTATACAGTGCCATTGTCTGACTGGGAATTCAAAGAATATATTGGGGTTATAAATACCCTCATTTCTTGCTACTGCCATATAGTGCCAGTTTCTGACTGGTAATTCAAAGAATATATTGGGGTTACGTGCACCCACAATTTTTACTACTGGTATACAGTGCCATTGTCTGACTGGGAATTCAAAGAGTATATTGGGAATACAAATACCCTCATTTCTTGCTACTGCCATATAGTGCCAGTTTCTGACTGGGAATTCAAAGAATATATTGGGGTTACGTGCACCCACAATTTTTACTACTGGTATACAGTGCCATTGTCTGACTGGGAATTCAAAGAGTATATTGGGAATACAAATACCCTCATTTCTTGCTACTGCCATATAGTGCCAGTTTCTGACTGGGAATTCAAAGAATATATTGGGGTTACGTGCACCCACAATTTTTACTACTGGTATACAGTGCCATTGTCTGACTGGGAATTCAAAGAGTATATTGGGAATACAAATACCCTCATTTCTTGCTACTGCCATATAGTGCCAGTTTCTGACTGGGAATTCAAAGAATATATTGGGGTTACGTGCACCCACAATTTTTACTACTGGTATACAGTGCCATTGTCTGACTGGGAATTCAAAGAGTATATTGGGAATACAAATACCCTCATTTCTTGCTACTGCCATATAGTGCCAGTTTCTGACTGGTAATTCAAAGAATATATTGGGGTTACGTGCACCCACAATTTTTACTACTGGTATACAGTGCCATTGTCTGACTGGGAATTCAAAGAGTATATTGGGAATACAAATACCCTCATTTCTTGCTACTGCCATATAGTGCCAGTTTCTGACTGGGAATTCAAAGAATATATTGGGGTTACGTGCACCCACAATTTTTACTACTGGTATACAGTGCCATTGTCTGACTGGGAATTCAAAGAGTATATTGGGAATACAAATACCCTCATTTCTTGCTACTGCCATATAGTGCCAGTTTCTGACTGGGAATTCAAAGAATATATTGGGGTTACGTGCACCCACAATTTTTACTACTGGTATACAGTGCCATTGTCTGACTGGGAATTCAAAGAGTATATTGGGAATACAAATACCCTCATTTCTTGCTACTGCCATATAGTGCCAGTTTCTGACTGGGAATTCAAAGAATATATTGGGGTTACGTGCACCCACAATTTTTACTACTGGTATACAGTGCCATTGTCTGACTGGGAATTCAAAGAGTATATTGGGAATACAAATACCCTCATTTCTTGCTACTGCCATATAGTGCCAGTTTCTGACTGGGAATTCAAAGAATATATTGGGGTTACGTGCACCCACAATTTTTACTACTGGTATACAGTGCCATTGTCTGACTGGGAATTCAAAGAGTATATTGGGAATACAAATACCCTCATTTCTTGCTACTGCCATATAGTGCCAGTTTCTGACTGGGAATTCAAAGAATATATTGGGGTTACGTGCACCCACAATTTTTACTACTGGTATACAGTGCCATTGTCTGACTGGGAATTCAAAGAGTATATTGGGAATACAAATACCCTCATTTCTTGCTACTGCCATATAGTGCCAGTTTCTGACTGGGAATTCAAAGAATATATTGGGGTTACGTGCACCCACAATTTTTACTACTGGTATACAGTGCCATTGTCTGACTGGGAATTCAAAGAGTATATTGGGAATACAAATACCCTCATTTCTTGCTACTGCCATATAGTGCCAGTTTCTGACTGGGAATTCAAAGAATATATTGGGGTTACGTGCACCCACAATTTTTACTACTGGTATACAGTGCCAATTTCTAACTAGGAATTCAAAATGCGCAAGGCTCCCGGAAAGGGACGTGGACGAGGCCGTGGGCGAGGTCGGGGGAATGGTTCTGGGGAGCAAGGTAGCAGTGAAGCCACAGGGCGTCCCGTGCCTACTCCTGTGGGGCAGCAAGCATTGCGCCACTCCACAGTGCCAGGGTTGCTTGCCACATTAACTAAACTGCAGGGTACAAACCTTAGTAGGCCCGAGAACCAGGAACAGGTCTTGCAATGGCTGTCAGAGAACGCTTACAGCACATTGTCCAGCAGCCAGTCAGACTCTGCCTCCTCTCCTCCTATTACCCAACAGTCTTGTCTTCCTTCCTCCCAAAATTCCGAAGCTTTACAGAACAATAACCCAAACTGTCCCTGCTCCCCAGAGTTGTTCTCCGCTCCTTTCATTGTCCCTCAACCTGCCTCTCCACGTCACGATTCCACGAACCTAACAGAGGAGCATCTGTGTCCAGATGCTCAAACACTAGAGTCTCCTCCATCTCCGTTCGATTTGGTGGTGGATGACCAGCAACCCACCCTCATCGACGATGATGTGACGCAGTTGCCGTCAGGGCATCCAGTTGACCGGCGCATTGTGCGGGAGGAGGAGATGAGACAGGAGTTGGAAGAGGAAGTGGTGGATGATGAGGACACTGACCCGACCTGGACAGGGGGGATGTCAAGCGGGGAAAGTAGTGTGGATGTTGAGGCAGGTGCAGCACCAAAAAGGGTAGCTAGAGGCAGAGGCAGAGGTCAGCAGCTTAGGCGAAGCCAGGCCACACCCGGAATCTCCCAAGATGTTCCAGTTCGTACCCAGCCCCGAAAAACTCCCACCTCGAGGGCACGTTTCTCGAAGGTGTGGAGTTTTTTCAAGGAATGCGCCGAGGACAGATATAGTGTTGTCTGCACAATTTGCCTCTCGAAATTGATTAGGGGCTCTGAGAAGAGCAACCTGTCCACCACTTCAATGCGCCGTCATTTGGAATCCAAGCACTGGAATCAGTGGCAGGCAGCAACGGCAGGACAAAGGCCGCCTGCCGTTCACGCCACTGCCACTGCCTCTGCCTCTGCCACTGCCACTGCTGACTGTGCTGGCGATGCACTCCAGAGGACGAGCCAGGACACCACTTCATCTGCCTCCGCCACTTTGTTGACTTCTACCTCATCCTCCCCTGGTCCTGTCTTATCTCCTTCTCCTGCACCATCAAAGGCACCATCAGGCGTTTCTTTACAACAACCCACCATCTCTCAGACATTGGAGCGGCGGCAGAAATACACTGCTAACCACCCACACGCGCAAGCCTTGAACGCCAACATCGCTAAACTGCTGGCCCAGGAGATGTTGGCGTTCCGGCTTGTTGAAACTCCCGCCTTCCTGGACCTGATGGCAACTGCGGCACCTCGCTATGCCGTCCCTAGCCGTCACTACTTCTCCCGGTGTGCCGTCCCCGCCTTGCACCAGCACGTGTCACTCAACATCAGGCGGGCCCTTAGTTCCGCGCTTTGCACAAAGGTCCACTTGACCACCGACGCGTGGACAAGTGCATGCGGACAGGGACGCTACATTTCACTGACGGCACACTGGGTGAATGTAGTTGAGGCTGGGACTGCTTCCCAAACTGGCCCGGTGTACCTCGTCTCCCCGCCTAACATTCCTGGCAGGGACACGAGAAGAACACCCCCCTCCTCCTCCTCCTCTACCGCCTCCTCCTCCGCCACCGCCTCCTCCTCCGCCACCGCCTCCTCCTCCGCTGTTAGATTGACCCCAGCTACGAGTTGGAAACGTTGCAGCACTGGCGTTGGTAGACGTCAGCAGGCTGTGCTGAAGCTGATCAGCTTGGGGGACAGACAGCACACTGCCTCCGAGGTGAGGGATGCCCTCCTCGATGAGACGGCAATATGGTTTGAGCCGCTGCACCTGGGCCCAGGCATGGTCGTTTGTGATAACGGCCGGAACCTGGTAGCAGCTCTGGAGCTTGCCGGACTCCAACATGTTCCATGCCTGGCCCACGTCTTCAACCTAGTGGTGCAACGTTTCCTAAAGAGCTACCCCAATGTTCCAGAGCTACTGGTGAAAGTGCGGCGCATGTGCGCCCACTTTCGCAAGTCGACAGTAGCCGCTGCTAGCTTAAAATCTCTCCAGCAACGCCTGCATGTGCCACAACACCGGCTTTTGTGCGACGTCCCCACACGCTGGAACTCAACGTTTCAGATGTTGAATAGAGTGGTTGAGCAGCAGAGACCTTTGATGGAATACCAGCTACAAAACCCTAGGGTGCCACAAAGTCAGCTGCCTCAGTTTCACATCCATGAGTGGCCATGGATGAGAGACCTTTGTGACATCCTACGGGTCTTTGAGGAGTCCACAAGGAGGGTGAGCTCTGAGGATGCGATGGTGAGCCTTACAATCCCGCTCTTGTGTGTTCTGAGAGAATCCCTGATTGACATCAGGGATAACTCAGATCACACAGAGGAGTTAGGGATAGCATCCGATCCGTCACAGCTGGAGAGTAGGTCCACACATCTGTCCGCTTCACTGCGTTTAATGGAGGAGGAGGAGGAGGAGGAGGAGGAAGAAGAGTTGTCCGATGATGTGATGGTGATACAGGAGGCTTCCGGGCAACTTCGAATCGTCCCATTGTTGCAGCGCGGATGGGTAGACATGGAGGATGAGGAGGAAATGGAGATTGAACTTTCCGGTGGGGCCAGAGGAGTCATGCCAACTAACACTGTGGCAGACATGGCTGAGTTCATGTTGGGGTGCTTTACAACCGACAAGCGTATTGTCAAAATCATGGAGGACAACCAGTACTGGATCTTTGCTATCCTTGACCCCCGGTATAAAAACAACATCTCGTCTTTTATTCCGGTAGAGGGGAGGGCCAATCGCATCAATGCTTGCCACAGGCAATTGGTGCAGAATATGATGGAGATGTTTCCAGCATGTGACGTTGGCGGCAGGGAGGGCAGTTCCTCCAGTAGGCAACCAAGTTCTCACCGGTCCACACAAACGAGGGGCACACTGTCTAAGGTCTGGGACACCTTGATGGCACCCCCTCGCCAAAGTGCCGCCACGGAGGGTCCTAGTGTCACCAGGCGTGAGAAGTATAGGCGCATGTTGCGGGAATACCTTTCCGACCACAGCCCTGTCCTCTCCGACCCCTCTGCGCCCTACACGTATTGGGTGTCGAAGTTGGACCTGTGGCTTGAACTTGCCCTATATGCCTTGGAGGTGCTGTCCTGTCCTGCCGCCAGCGTCCTATCTGAGAGGGTGTTCAGTGCAGCCGGTGGCATCATCACTGACAAGCGCACCCGTCTGTCAGCTGAGAGTGCCGACCGGCTCACTTTGATAAAAATGAACCACCACTGGATAGAGCCTTCATTTTTGTGCCCACCTGTGTAAAGCACCCCAACATGAAACTCCATGTCTGTACTCAACCTCTCCAATTCCTCCGCATCCTCATACTCATCCACCATAAGCGTTGCACAATTCTGCTAATACTAGGCTCCCTCCAACATGATTTCCCCCAACTCTGCTGGTTAGAGGCTCCCTCCACCCTGATTTCCACCAACTCTGCTGGTTAGAGGCTCCCTCCACCCTGCTTTCCCACAACTCTGCTGGTTAGAGGCTCCTTCCACCATGAATTTGCCCAAACTGGGCTGTTTAGAGGCTCCCTCCACCATGAATTGGTCCAAACTGGGTTTTTTAGAGGCTCCCTCCACCATGAATTGGTCCAAACTGGGCTGGTTAGAGGCTCCCTCCACCATGAATTGGTCCAAACTGGGCTGGTTAGAGGCTCCCTCCACCATGAATTTGCCCAAACTGGGCTGGTTAGAGGCTCCCTCCACAATTAATTGGTCCAAACTGGGCTAATTAGAGGCTCCCTCCACCATGAATTGGTCCAAACTGGGTTTTTTAGAGGCTCCCTCCACCATGAATTTGCCCAAACTGGGCTGTTTAGAGGCTCCCTCCACCATGAATTGGTCCAAACTGGGCTGGTTAGAGGCTCCCTCCACCATGAATTTCCCAAAACTTGGCTGTTTAGAGGCTCCCTCCACCATTAATTGGTCCAAACTGGGCTGGTTAGAGGCTCCCTCCACCATGAATTTGCCCAAACTGGGGTGGTTAGAGGCTCCCTCCACCATTAATTGGTCCAAACTGGGCTGGTTAGAGGCTCCCTCCACAATTAATTGGTCCAAACTGGGCTAATTAGAGGCTCCCTCCACCATGAATTGGTCCAAACTGGGTTTTTTAGAGGCTCCCTCCACCATGAATTTGCCCAAACTGGGCTGTTTAGAGGCTCCCTCCACCATGAATTGGTCCAAACTGGGCTGGTTAGAGGCTCCCTCCACCATGAATTGGTCCAAACTGGGCTGGTTAGAGGCTCCCTCCACCATGAATTTCCCAAAACTTGGCTGTTTAGAGGCTCCCTCCACCATTAATTGGTCCAAACTGGGCTGGTTAGAGGCTCCCTCCACCATGAATTTGCCCAAACTGGGCTGTTTAGAGGCTCCCTCCACCATGAATTTGCCCAAACTGGGCTGGTTAGAGGCTCCCTCCACCATGAATTGGTCCAAACTGGGCTGGTTAGAGGCTCCCTCCACCATGAATTTGCCCAAACTGGGCTGTTTAGAGGCTCCCTCCACCATGAATTTGCCCAAACTGGGCTGGTTAGAGGCTCCCTCCACCATGAATTGGTCCAAACGGGTTTTTAGAGGCTCCCTTCACCATGAATTGGTCCAAACTTGGCTGTTTAGAGGCTCCCTCCACCATGAATTTGCCCAAACTGGGCTGTTTAGAGGCTCCCTCCACCATGAATTGGTCCAAACTGGGCTGGTTAGAGGCTCCCTCCACCATGAATTTCCCAAAACTTGGCTGTTTAGAGGCTCCCTCCACCATTAATTGGTCCAAACTGGGCTGGTTAGAGGCTCCCTCCACCATGAATTTGCCCAAACTGGGCTGTTTAGAGGCTCCCTCCACCATGAATTTGCCCAAACTGGGCTGGTTAGAGGCTCCCTCCACCATGAATTGGTCCAAACTGGGCTGGTTAGAGGCTCCCTCCACAATTAATTGGTCCAAACTGGGCTAATTAGAGGCTCCCTCCACCATGAATTGGTCCAAACTGGGTTTTTTAGAGGCTCCCTCCACCATGAATTTGCCCAAACTGGGCTGTTTAGAGGCTCCCTCCACCATGAATTGGTCCAAACTGGGCTGGTTAGAGGCTCCCTCCACCATGAATTTCCCAAAACTTGGCTGTTTAGAGGCTCCCTCCACCATTAATTGGTCCAAACTGGGCTGGTTAGAGGCTCCCTCCACCATGAATTTGCCCAAACTGGGGTGGTTAGAGGCTCCCTCCACCATTAATTGGTCCAAACTGGGCTGGTTAGAGGCTCCCTCCACAATTAATTGGTCCAAACTGGGCTAATTAGAGGCTCCCTCCACCATGAATTGGTCCAAACTGGGTTTTTTAGAGGCTCCCTCCACCATGAATTTGCCCAAACTGGGCTGTTTAGAGGCTCCCTCCACCATGAATTGGTCCAAACTGGGCTGGTTAGAGGCTCCCTCCACCATGAATTGGTCCAAACTGGGCTGGTTAGAGGCTCCCTCCACCATGAATTTCCCAAAACTTGGCTGTTTAGAGGCTCCCTCCACCATTAATTGGTCCAAACTGGGCTGGTTAGAGGCTCCCTCCACCATGAATTTGCCCAAACTGGGCTGTTTAGAGGCTCCCTCCACCATGAATTTGCCCAAACTGGGCTGGTTAGAGGCTCCCTCCACCATGAATTGGTCCAAACTGGGCTGGTTAGAGGCTCCCTCCACCATGAATTTGCCCAAACTGGGCTGTTTAGAGGCTCCCTCCACCATGAATTTGCCCAAACTGGGCTGGTTAGAGGCTCCCTCCACCATGAATTGGTCCAAACGGGTTTTTAGAGGCTCCCTTCACCATGAATTGGTCCAAACTTGGCTGTTTAGAGGCTCCCTCCACCATGAATTTGCCCAAACTGGGCTGTTTAGAGGCTCCCTCCACCATGAATTGGTCCAAACTGGGCTGGTTAGAGGCTCCCTCCACCATGAATTTCCCAAAACTTGGCTGTTTAGAGGCTCCCTCCACCATTAATTGGTCCAAACTGGGCTGGTTAGAGGCTCCCTCCACCATGAATTTGCCCAAACTGGGCTGTTTAGAGGCTCCCTCCACCATGAATTTGCCCAAACTGGGCTGGTTAGAGGCTCCCTCCACCATGAATTGGTCCAAACTGGGCTGGTTAGAGGCTCCCTCCACCATGAATTTGCCCAAACTGGGCTGTTTAGAGGCTCCCTCCACCATGAATTTGCCCAAACTGGGCTGGTTAGAGGCTCCCTCCACCATTAATTGGTCCAAACTGGGCTGGTTAGAGGCTCCCTCCACCATGAATTTGCCCAAACTGGGCTTGTTTAGAGGCTCCCTCCACCATGAATTTGCCCAAACTGGGCTGGTTAGAGGCTCCCTCCACCATGAATTGGTCCAAACTGGGCTGGTTAGAGGCTCCCTCCACCATGAATTTGCCCAAACTGGGCTGTTTAGAGGCTCCCTCCACCATGAATTTGCCCAAACTGGGCTGGTTAGAGGCTCCCTCCACCATGAATTGGTCCAAACGGGTTTTTAGAGGCTCCCTTCACCATGAATTGGTCCAAACTTGGCTGGTTAGAGGCTCCCTCCACCATGAATTTGCCCAAACTGGGCTGTTTAGAGGCTCCCTCCACCATGAATTGGTCCAAACTGGGCTGGTTAGAGGCTCCCTCCACCATGAATTTCCCAAAACTTGGCTGTTTAGAGGCTCCCTCCACCATTAATTGGTCCAAACTGGGCTGGTTAGAGGCTCCCTCCACCATGAATTTGCCCAAACTGGGGTGGTTAGAGGCTCCCTCCACCATTAATTGGTCCAAACTGGGCTGGTTAGAGGCTCCCTCCACAATTAATTGGTCCAAACTGGGCTAATTAGAAGCTCCCTCCACCATGAATTGGTCCAAACTGGGTTTTTTAGAGGCTCCCTCCACCATGAATTTGCCCAAACTGGGCTGTTTAGAGGCTCCCTCCACCATGAATTGGTCCAAACTGGGCTGGTTAGAGGCTCCCTCCACCATGAATTGGTCCAAACTGGGCTGGTTAGAGGCTCCCTCCACCATGAATTTCCCAAAACTTGGCTGTTTAGAGGCTCCCTCCACCATTAATTGGTCCAAACTGGGCTGGTTAGAGGCTCCCTCCACCATGAATTTGCCCAAACTGGGCTGTTTAGAGGCTCCCTCCACCATGAATTTGCCCAAACTGGGCTGGTTAGAGGCTCCCTCCACCATGAATTGGTCCAAACTGGGCTGGTTAGAGGCTCCCTCCACCATGAATTTGCCCAAACTGGGCTGTTTAGAGGCTCCCTCCACCATGAATTTGCCCAAACTGGGCTGGTTAGAGTCTCCCTCCACCATGAATTGGTCCAAACTGGGCTGGTTAGAGGCTCCCTCCACCATGAATTTGCCCAAACTGGGCTGTTTAGAGGCTCCCTCCACCATGAATTTGCCCAAACTGGGCTGGTTAGAGGCTCCCTCCACCATGAATTGGTCCAAACGGGTTTTTAGAGGCTCCCTTCACCATGAATTGGTCCAAACTTGGCTGTTTAGAGGCTCCCTCCACCATGAATTGGTCCAAACTGGGGTGGTTAGAGGCTCCCTCCACCATGAATTTGCCCAAACTGGGCTGTTTAGAGGCTCCCTCCACCATGAATTGGTCCAAACTGGGTTTTTTAGAGGCTCCCTCCACCATGAATTGGTCCAAACTGGGCTGGTTAGAGGCTCCCTCCACCATGAATTGGTCCAAACTGGGGTGGTTAGAGGCTCCCTCCACCATTAATTGGTCCAAACTGGGCTGGTTAGAGGCTCCCTCCACCATTAATTGGTCCAAACTGGGCTGGTTAGAGGCTCCCTCCACCATGAATTTGCCCAAACTGGGCTGGTTAGAGGCTCCCTCCACCATGAATTGGTCCAAACTGGGGTTTTTAGAGGCTCCCTCCACCATGAATTGGTCCAAACTGGGGTTTTTAGAGTCTCCCTCCACCATGAATTGGTCCAAACTGGGGTTTTTAGAGTCTCCCTCCACCATGAATTGGTCCAAACTGGGGTTTTTAGAGGCTCCCTCCACCATGAATTTGCCCAAACTCTGCTGGTTAGAGGCTCAATCCACCCTGATTTTCAAAACAAATGTTGGTGCCAACCTCAACTTACTACAAGGGCCAAATTCACTGCTGGTGACAAGCTCTCCTCACTGCAAGTGCCAAATACACATGTTTCAAGGTGTTTTCCTACTGTCAGAGAGGTGGTATTGAGTGTGTAAAGTGTGTAGTTGTTAGGCTGTGATGTTGGGGTAATAGAGGGTCTTTGGTGTGTTAGATGCCCCCAGACATGCTTCCCCTGCTGTCCCAGTGTGATTCCAGAGGTGTTGGCATCATTTCCTGGGGTGTCATAGTGGACTTGGTGACCCTCCAGACACGGATTTGGGTTTCCCCCTTAACGAGTATCTGTTCCCCATAGACTATAATGGGGTTCGAAACCCGTTCGAACACACGAACATTGAGCGGCTGTTCGAATCGAATTTCGAACCTCGAACATTTTAGTGTTCGCTCATCTCTAGTCGAAACGTAAAAAAAAAAAAAAAAAAAAAAAAAGAAAGAAAATGAAAATCATCACATTTGGAAATTTGCAGACCTGTTAATTTGTTTCGAATTAAGAAATGACGGCTATTTATCTGCCTGCCAATGGCTTCAGAACATCATAAATAAATGTGAAGAGCTTTGGCAATTTTCAATTACGTTTTAAATTAAACTTATATGATTAAACATTTCTTTCCCCATTCAGTGAATCCGAGAACTAAGGATTCTTTCATCAATCTCATAAGGTAAATCAATACCAAATGTATATTTCAAGGATTCCGGGGCACAAAGGAAAGAAAAAGAGAAATCAAAGTTATGTAGCTGAAGGCGTATCTAGAATGTCGTCGCCCGCCGTAGATTTCATAATTAAAAGACATCCTAACAATACACGCCTAACGTTGCGCTGCCTCGTAACATTGTTAGGGAGCTTCGCAAATGTTCTTTAAATAATCCACTTTACTAATCGAGATATAATAAGATAATAGGAAGCAAAGCAAGGTCAATGAAAGACGAAGAAATTGCTAATTTTTTCAATTAATTTCTATTAACGTAATTTCTTTGAAAATAAAAATTCAAATATTGAACAGAGTGGAAAAAAAATGTACGAAAAAGTATTTAACAGTTTCAGCCCAATAGCTGCCTTGTGGTTGAATTAATGGACCGGTTTGATATATGGAACTTTTTTGATCACTTTTTTTTTTTTGGGGGGGAGGGAGTGTAGGGTGAGCAAAAACAAACATGTTGGGCGACCTGTGTGGTATTGTTAACCCCTTCACCATTACCTTGACAACCCAACGGCATTCTGGGATTGTGTCACTGGCAGGCAATCATAATGACCAAGAGATATAGAGAATCACACGTATGGACACCGTACAAATCCATAGAAAATTACTATGTTATAATAATATATGTTATATAATTATATATATAATTATAATGTAGTATATATAATTATTATATTTATTATATACAGTCCTATGAAAAAGTTTGGGCACCCCTATTAATCTTAATCATTTTTTGTTCTAAATATTTTGGTGTTTGCAACAGCCATTTCAGTTTGATATATCTAATAACTGATGGACACAGTAATATTTCAGGATTGAAATGAGGTTTATTGTACTAACAGAAAATGTGCGATATGCATTAAACCAAAATTTGACCGGTGCAAAAGTATGGACACCCTTATCATTTTATTGATTTGAATTCCCCTAACTACTTTTTACTGACTTACTGAAGCACAAAATTGGTTTTGTAACCTCAGTGAGCTTTGAACTTCATAGCCAGATGTATCCAATCATAAGAAAAGGTATTTAAGTTGGCCAATTGCAAGTTCATCTCCTATTTGAATCTCCTCTGAAGAGTGGCATCATGGGCTACTCAAAACAACTCTCAAATGATCTGAAAACAAAGATTGTTCAACATAGTTGTTCAGGGGAAGGATACAAAAAGTTGTCTCAGAGATTTAACCTGTCGGTTTCCACTGTGAGGAACATAGTAAGGAAATGGAAGACCACAGGGACAGTTCTTGTTAAGCCCAGAAGTGGCAGGCCAAGAAAAATATCAGAAAGGCAGAGAAGAAGAATGGTGAGAACAGTCAAGGACAATCCACAGACCACCTCCAAAGAGCTGCAGCATCATCTTGCTGCAGATGGTGTCACTGTGCATCGGTCAACTATACAGCGCACTTTGCACAAGGAGAAGCTGTATGGGAGAGTGATGAGAAAGAAGCCGTTTCTGCACGTACGCCACAAATAGAGTTGCCTGAGGTATGAAAAAGCACATTTGGACAAGGCAGCTTCATTTTGGAAACAAAAATTGAGTTGTTTGGTTATAAAAAAAAGGCGTTATGCATGGCGTCCAAAAAGAAACAGCATTCCAAGAAAAACACATGCTACCCACTGTAAAATTTGGTGGAGGTTCCATCATGCTTTGGGGCTGTGTGGCCAATGCCGGCATCGGGAATCTTGTTAAAGTTGAGAGTCGCATGGATTCCACTCAGTATCAGCAGATTCTTGAGAATAATGTTCAAGAATCAGTGACGAAGTTGAAGTTACGCCGGGGATGGATATTTCAGCAAGACAATGATCCAAAACACCGCTCCAAATCCTCAGGCATTCATGCAGAGGAACAATTACAATGTTCTGGAATGGCCATCCCAGTCCCCAGACCTGAATATCATTGAACATCTGTGGGATGATTTGAAGCGGGCTGTCCATGCTCGGCGACCATCTAACTTAACTGAACTTGAATTGTTTGTCCAAAATACCTTTATCCAGGATCCAGGAACTGATTAAAAGCTACAGGAAGCGACTAGAGGCTGTTATCTTTGCAAAAGGAGGATCTACTAAATATTAATGTCACTTTTCTGTTGAGGTGCCCATACTTTTGCACCGGTCAAATTTTGGTTTAATGCATATTGCACATTTTCTGTTAGTACAATAAACCTCATTTCAATCCTGAAATATTACTGTGTCCATCAGTTATTAGATATATCAAACTGAAATGGCTGTTATAAACACCAAAATATTTAGAACTAAAAATGATTAAGATTAATAGGGGTGCCCAAACTTTTTCATAGGACTGTATAATTATAATGATTATATAATAATAATAATAATAATAATAATAATAATAATAATAATAATAATAATAATAATAATACCAATATAATAATAATAGTAGTAATAATAATAATACCAATATAATAATAATAATAATAATAATAATAATAATAATAATAATATCAAGCCTTCTATGAACATACAGTAAAAAATCATGAAGCCGCAGGACAAGTGCACACATGGTAGTCACAGAACTGTAGAATATATATTAGCTGTACATTGTTTCTTAAAATATTCTGCTGCTGAAGGATCCCTTTTACAAAGACAAAAAGAGAATATCCCTATCTATCCACCATTGACTGATATGAGGCATTTCCATACTTTGCAGAAATAAGATCTGTGGTTTAGTTCACCTGGGACATAGACCTCTATAATACATTACAGCTCCTGAAGAGCCTCTTACTTCAGTATCAATAGATTTGTATTAAGAGATGAAAAATACAGGATAATTGATCAGTGTATACAGTATATTCAAGAACGGCCCACATAAGGATGTAAATCTTATCAATGGGAAACAGATTGGATAAGATAGAATAATGAGTAGAAACAGTACAGTACAGTAACAAAAAGACACATAGTGGATAGTATAGTAACATGAAAGACACATAAAACAGTGACAAAAAGACATATAGAACAGTGATAAAAAAGACACACCGTAGTACAGTAACAGAAAGACATCATAGAACATAGTACAGTAACAAAAAGACACATAGTGGATAGTATAGTAACACATATACACATGGAACAGTGACAAAAAGACATATAGAACAGTGATAAAAAAAAAAGACACAACATAGTACAGTAACAAAATGGGACATCGTTGAACATAGTACAGTAACAAAAAGACACATCGTAGTACATAATATGGTAACAAAAAGAGACATAGTACAAGATAGTACAGTAACAAAAAGACACATCGTAGTACAGTAACATAAAGAGACATCGCAGTACATAGTACAGTAACAAAATGACATACAGAACAGTGACAAAAAAGACACATCATAGTACAGTAACAGAAAGAGACATTGTAGAACATAATACAATAACAAGGAAGACACATCACAGTACATAGCACAGTAACAAAAAAGACACATTGTATTACATAATATGGTAACAAAAAGAGACTTTGTACAACATAGTACAGTAACAAAATGGGACATCGTAGAACATAGTACAATAACAAAAAGACACATCGTAGTACATAATACGGTAACAAAATGACACCTAGTACAGAGACAAAAATGATACATAGTGGATAGCATAGTAACATATAAGACACAGAGAAGTGACAAAAAAGACATAATAATATAGTAACAAAAAGACATTGTAGAACATAGTACAGTAACATAAAGACACATAGTCGATATCTTCTGATTATGTTCGTTGGAATACCACATATGTGTGATGAAGGGGCTTATGCTTTATGCTTTAAAATTCATTGGATGTGAGACCTTAAAATCCATGTTGTAGCTAGTGGAAGGGGGGGAGAATTGGCCATGGGCCCACTCTGGAGCCGAAGCAAACACAAATATTTTATCTGTCTTATTGTCTTCGGGGCACCCATGCAGTTAAAATAGGCTGTTGGCTTTCTGTGCTACCACTCTATAACCATAGAGGTTGCAGACATTGAATAGCTTGCAGCCTCTAGATGTCCTAACAATCTCTAAAAACAACAGTGCCCTGACAAAGGGTTCAATGATGTCACCCCATTGTGTCTTCTGAGCTGGTACACTGATGGTGCCTGAGGTGGGTAGTGAAGAAATGACACTGGCAAGTCTGTACATCAGGGGGTTGAATGGAAAGTAAGTATTTTTTATTTATTAGTTAGTGTCCACAAGAAAATGGCCTCTTACACAGCAAGTAAGCGGCCATTTTCTTGTGACCTGTGGGCATGTGCAGTCAGCTCTTCCCGAGGCCTAGAAGTTTGATCGCTGGAAGAAGATGCGTGAAGAGGCCGGTTCCTGAAGAAGATGGAGGCAGCACTGGAAAGTTCTCTCGCTGCATTGGGGACACCCCCAGTGCTGTTTGAGCACTGGAGCCCGCCCCCAGTGCTGTGAGAGAACTCATTTGCATACTGACGAAAACCGGGATTTCTACCGAACAGTGGTATGAAGACATCTAAAGGTAGGAGAAGAATAGTCTTTCTTAAGGCTATTCCTACATGTTTATCACAAAAAATTGCATTTTAATGATAGAATCCCTTTAAAAAATCAAAAGTGGTGACCATCAGCTGCTCAAGGTTCATTTACATCTGACCTGAAGCATAAAATACGGGAAGGAGCTGGCATAGATTTTAACCATGTAGGCAATTTATTCTACATCAAATTGATAGAGGATAAATATTTTTCATGGCATAAGCCCTTTAATGCAAGTTTGGTGGTCATCTCAAACAGGTTATTAAAATTAAGTTGAAAGCCTAATATCCATTTAAGAAAGGAAAAACTAAAAAAAAAATGACCACAGAGTCTTAATGAATCCAAATTCCTAAATGTTCTGCCTGCGGACGACTTCATTTTTCCTTAAACAATGGTTCGATTAATAAACATCCCAATAATATTTAGCCCTAAATCTCTCAATTGTTGACAGACGTGTTCCAGACACAAGCCCGGCATTATTAGCAAATCATAAATGTGAAACACATTGCTTACATTTCAGAAAAGAAGGCGATTTTTGACAAGGAGAGGTTCCATGGAATGGGCTGACGGGAAGGCAGAACATTTCGAAATGTAACACTTCATTTCATAATAGACCCAAATCCTTCATTCTACTGCGTTATGAAAGAAAAATAAAATGACCCATAAAATCATCCCATGGCTTTGCTAGTAATGACGAAGGTTATGCGGATGATCTGTAGCGGAATTTGGAAGTTTATTGAGCCCATGTCAGATGTTCAGCCATTTTTTCACCTCATTATGAAAATGTTTTTTCAAATAACGACGTTCCGGGGCCGCGTTGCATACTGATCATAAAATTCATAAATGTGCTAAAGTTCGCAGTTGAAGGGTAATGCATCTTACAAATAGCATTTGGTCTAGCTGTCAGCTCGAACTTTCACAGATGCAGCAGTCCATTGGATTGTCCTTTCAATTTTACCATCGAGATGATAGAGTGTTATGTATAAGCCGGTTTCCTAACAGGCCATTACCATGCTCCAGAAAATATCCGGGATTGATCATAAAATAAGTGACCATGACGCTTAGCCCATCTATGTTCCATAGAGGATTATTATTCTTTCGCACAATGTACGCCATTGCTCGCCCTCCCATTTTGAATAGCGTAAATTTTCATTTCCGAACCGTAATTGGTGTCATAAACAACAATGTATCCAAACCCCTTTATTGTGCTTAATTAAACAAAACCATAAAAGTTTTATTTGGAAATATTTTTTTTATTTTTGAAGAGATTGTTTTCCTCCGATATCATAAAATGCTACAATGAATTTCATGTCCTTGACATTATAATCTCAACCACATCATTGACTGTCTGTGCAGTAATTCATCGAAACCTACTGTATGGTTAATTTCAATTGGCAGGACATTTGCTCATGTTATAGACTCGTTTAGAAAGAAAGGAACAAAACTTTTGTAGAAGTACGAGGACTACAAGAGCGGAGCGAAGACTACAAGAGCGGAGCGAGGACTACAAGACCGGAGCGAGGACTACAAGACCAGAGCGAGGACTACAAGACCGGAGCGAGTACTACAAGACCGAAGTGAGGACTACAAGACCGGAGCGAGGACTACAAGACCAGAGCGAGGACTACAAGACCGGAGCGAATGCCTAAATATTGGGACAGATTAACTGTGATGGACAATGATGAATATTAGTTTGGTAATTGTATGCATTGTCTATAATTAGAGATGAGCGAGTAGTATTCGATCGAGTAGGTATTCGATCGAATACTACGGTATTCGAAATACTCGTACTCGATTGAGTACCACTCGCTGTTCGAATGTAAAAGTTCGATGCAGAACCAGCATTGGTTGGCCGAATGCTATACAGTCGGCCAATCAACGCTGGTTCTTCTCCTACCTTTAGAAGTCTTCTCCGTGCAGCTTCCCCACGGCATCTTCCGGCTCTGAATTCACTCTGCCAGGCATCGGGCCTGGGCAGAGCCGACTGCGCATGCCCGCTTGTAGTGTGGACATGCGCAGTCGGCTCTGCCCAGGCCCGATGCCTGGCAGAGTGAAATCAGAGCCGGAAGATGCCGCGGGGACGCTGCACGGAGAAGACTTCTCGGAGGATCCAGCCTGACCCTCACTTGTGGACTTGGTAAGTATAATTTGATTGAATGTTGCCTACCCCTGAAACGAGCATTTTCCCCCCATAGACTATAATAGGGTTCGATATTCGATTCGAGTAGTCGAACATTGAGGGGCTTCTCGAAACGAATATTGAATCTCGAACATTTTGCTGTTCGCTCATCTCTATCTATAATCTATGTTGCAAAGGTATGGAAACAGTGCGGAGAGTACAGGACCAGAGTTACTGTATGGGTTGTATAAGGGGGACTGGATACAACAATGAAAGGACCAAAGCGATGGACTGAATATGTGGACTAGTAATTTAGAGAAATGATAGTATATAGACTGTATGGCAATTGTATTTGTATATTTGTCTTGTAAGAATGCTACAAAATATGGAAGGTAGTGTAGAAAGTAGAGGACCATAACAATGGCCTAAATATGTAGGGTGCAGAGTTTAGAAGACCAAAGAAGTAGCCTGTATATGAGGTCTGGGTGTATGTATAATAGAGAATAGTGTTGAGTGAGTAGTATCTGATCGAATACCTCGCCAGCATAGCAATGCGTGTAATCAGTTGAACATCCAATATTCGAAGCGTTTAACCCCTTGGTGTTCGGCCGATTACGCGCATCCCTATGCTGGCGAGGTATCCGATCGAATACTACTTGCGCAACACTAATAGAGAATACTTCCCCCCCATCAGTATGTCTTTAACATGTGGGAGGAAACTCACACAATCACAGGGAAAACATATAAACTCCTTGCAGATGTTGTCCTTGGCAGGATTCGAACCCAGGAGTCCAGCGCTGCAAGGCTAACCACTGATCCACTGTGCTGCCTTACAACACTATGGTAGAATATTTGGAATTTTTTGTAGTTAAGCGATGTAGTAGGATATTTGAAAATTGTAGGTATTTATGTAATTTTCTCTCCCAAAAAAACTACAAAATTAAGAGACCATACACAGTGTTGAGGACCTGCGACATGGTCTAAATAAGGATTTCTGAATAAGTACAGTGTATCTAAGAAAATTGTAATTTATTGAGACTCCTGCAATTTGAAAATGGAGCTTGTTTCCCCACAATTTCCAAACGAAATGGGGAAAATTTTGGCAAGCCTCTTCAACATGAGAAACCATCTGGTGAGGATTTTTTCAGTTTGTTTTTTTTTATATTATACAAGAGGGAAACTGTTAGTTCTGGGAATATTTTTGTCAGGTTTTTATATCTACCACTATTGAAAGTCTTCTGGTTTTTGGCCAAGGGTAAAGTTGGGGATTCAATAAAATAGACTAAAGTGCGGAAGGATGAGTAATTCATTTTATCTTTGCCCTACAGACTAGCCTGTAAGGGACTGGCATATTCTATTAGTAATTCCTCTGATATGGGTTTCAAAGTGCTTGGAGGATAGAGGGAGTTATAGCACCTGTTTTCTACTAAGTGGGTTGCAGTTCCCGGTAGCAATCTATGATGCATAGTAGTAGAGTTTTCAATCAGCAAGGCGAAGACCATCTGCTCTAGAGGACCTACATGGAGTCAATTTGCTCACTGTAGGTTTTCTGCAGGCCCAAATTAATTTGTTGATTGTACGTTGAAAATGTGGGGTAGGGCTCAGAGTGGGATTTTATTGCCATGCGTCTTCTCAGCCAAGAAATGTGGAACCTTGGCAAGTCTTTCAATAGTTTTCTGGAAAATGCTTGAGGAGTTTCCTGAGGCATTTTTTGCCATTTGAAGCATTTCCTAATCCATTTCCTCTTGGGATGTGGTCATGAATTATATTTAAAAAAAAACGCCTGGTGTTGCTGAGAAGGTGAGAAGAGAAGATATACTAGGAGTCCATAGCAGCTAAGGAACAGAAGTAGAAAGAAGGACGACTTCATAACCATAATCATTAGTTTTCTGTGTGGAGTGATCTTCGCTTGGTCTGATGTAGATTATACAGCCTGATCGCGGTTGGAAGGAAGGACTTGCGATAACTCCTTCTCACACTTGGGGTGAAGCAGACGGACACTTACAGTGCTGCCAAGTGCCATCAAGGTCTCATACATGGGGTGGGATTTATTCTCCCTCATGGGGGTCACCATGGACAGTATCCTTCTGTCACCCACCACCTGTACTGGGTCCAAGGGGGCTCCCCAGGACAGAGCTGGCCCTTCTGATCAGTCTGTCATGTCTATTTCTGTCCCTGGTTGATATACTGCTCCCCCAGCAGGCCACACCTAAAAAGATGGCTGAAGCAACCACAGAGTTGAAAAAGGCCCTAAAAAGTGGCCCCTGGACTCTGAAGGCCCTCAGCATCCTGAGCAGGTAGAGTCTACTGTGGCCCTTTCTGTGCAGCGCCTCCAGGTGATCAGCCCAGTCTAGTTTATTATTGAGGAGCACACCCAGATACTTATAGGTCCTGACTATTTCAATGCATGTTCCATGGATCTCCACCAGGGTCGGAGCACTTCTCCATTAATCCTGAGGTGGTTCTGCTGGCACCATTCAACAAAATCCCAGTTTAAGTCTCTGTATTCCCTATCGTCACCATCAGTGATAAGGCCTACTATAGCAGAGTCATCGGAGTACTTCTGTAAGTAACAGCTGGATGAGTTGTGCCTAAAGTTAGCAGTGTACAGTGTGAAGAGAAATGGGACAAGAACTGTATCTTGTCGTGCCCCCGTACTACAGATCACAGTGTCAGACACACAGTCCTGGGCTCTCATATATTGAGGGGGAAGGGGGGGGTTGTCAGGTAGTCTAGGATCCAGTTGGACAGGTGATGGTCCACACCACCAAGGTTCAGCTTTCCATAGTGGCCCTTTCACACAGTATAATGTGCCATAGTGGCCCCTCTATACAGTATAATGACCCATAGCCACCCCTCCACACAGTATAATGTCCCATAGTGCCCCCCATACACAGTATAATGTCCCATAGTGGCACCCCACACAGTATAATGTCCCATAGTGCCCCCCCATACACAGTATAATGTCCCATAGTGGCATCCCACACAGTATAATGTCCCATAGTGCCCCCCATACACAGTATAATGTCCCATAGTGGCACCCCACACAGTATAATGTCCCATAGTGCCCCCCATACACAGTATAATGTCCCATAGTGGCCCATCTATACAGTATAATATCCCATAGCCACCCCTCCACACAGGTTTTAGAGGAGGAAAATAGGGAAAAAAAAATTTTTAAGGAAAAAAAATTGGTGAAATATTTAATAACCTAATAATATAATATTTCACCAATGTAAATAGAACTGGGGGTTTTCGGACACAGGGATACCAAATGTGTATGTGTTTCACAGTAATGTTTTTGTTTTATATGTATTCTAGGGATATGGGGGTGATTTGAACATATCTATCTATCTAATCTATCTAATCTATCTATCTATTCTCATCCATGAATGGAAAGAGACACCCTGCAGTGAAGCTATGCAAGAAGAGAAAAAGGGGCGGGCCAGACGGGTGAAGGAGGTGTGGTTTTCTAAGCAAACTTGAAAACACGCCTCTTTCACCCATCTGGCTCGTCCCTCCTTCACTGCCTCTCATATCTTGCTCCGGCAATGAAGCCACACAGGCAGGGAAGTAGGGTCGGGCCAGACGGGTGAAGGAGGCGTGGTTTCAAGCTTGCCGAGAAAACCGTGCTGCTCTCCTTTTGATTCTAATAGACAGGACACAGACGCTGCACACGCTGCATTCGGACTATAAGACGCACACACATTTTCCTCCCATATTGGGAGGAAAAAAAGTGCGTCTTATAGTCTGAAAAATACGGTATTTAGGAAAAAAAGTAGCAAGGGCCCAATTGGCCCCTTATGATCGCAGGCCCTGTTGAAGTTCCACCACCTTCCACTGTTTCTGAGGCATAGGAAGTCTTATTTTAGTGCAAGGAGATGCTGACAGCTTGCTCCACTAGCATTGGGTCTTCATGAGCAGTAAGTAACATCATTGTAAAAAGTACAGTAGCCAACTCTACTGTATGAACTATACTACTATACTACTTCTTTGTGAAATACAGTCCTATGAAAAAGTTTGGGCACCCCTATTAATCTTAATCATTTTTAGTTCTAAATATTTTGGTATTTGCAACAGCCATTTCAGTTTGATATATCTAATAACTGATGGACACAGTAATATTTCAGGATTGAAATGAGGTTTATTGTACTAACAGAAAATGCGCAATATGCATTAAACCAAAATTTGACCGGTGCAAAAGTATGGGCACCTCAACAGAAAAGTGACATTAATATTTAGTAGATCCTCCTTTTGCAAAGATAACAGCCTCTAGTCGCTTCCTGTAGCTTTTAATCAGTTCCTGGATCCTGGATAAAGGTATTTTGGACAAACAATTCAAGTTCAGTTAAGTTAGATGGTCGCCGAGCATGGACAGCCCGCTTCAAATCATCCCACAGATGTTCAATGATATTCAGGTCTGGGGACTGGGATGGCCATTCCAGAACATTGTAATTGTTCCTCTGCATGAATGCCTGAGTTGATTTGGAGCAGTGTTTTGGATCATTGTCTTGCTGAAATATCCATCCCCGGCGTAACTTCAACTTCGTCACTGATTCTTGAACATTATTCTCAAGAATCTGCTGATACTGAGTGGAATCCATGCGACTCTCAACTTTAACAAGATTCCCGGTGCCGGCATTGGCCACACAGCCCCAAAGCATGATGGAACCTCCACCAAATTTTACAGTGGGTAGCATGTGTTTTTCTTGGAATGCTGTTTCTTTTTGGACGCCATGCATAACACCTTTTTTTATAACCAAACAACTCAATTTTTGTTTCCAAAATGAAGCTGCCTTGTCCAAATGTGCTTTTTCATACCTCAGGCAACTCTATTTGTGGCGTACGTGCAGAAACGGCTTCTTTCTCATCACTCTCCCATACAGCTTCTATTTGTGCAAAGTGCGCTGTATAGTTGACCGATGCACAGTGACACCATCTGCAGCAAGATGATGCTGCAGCTCTTTGGAGGTGGTCTGTGGATTGTCCTTGACTGTTCTCACCATTCTTCTTCTCTGCCTTTCTGATATTTTTCTTGGCCTGCCACTTCTGGGCTTAACAAGAACTGTCCCTGTGGTCTTCCATTTCCTTACTATGTTCCTCACAGTGGAAACTGACAGGTTAAATCTCTGAGACAACGTTTTGTATCCTTCCCCTGAACAACTATGTTGAACAATCTTTGTTTTCAGATCATTTGAGAGCGGGCTGTCCATGTTCGGCGACCATCAAGCTTAACTGAACTTGAATTGTTTTGTAGAAAGAAATGGTCCAAAATCCCTTCATCCAGGATCCAGGAACTGATTAAAAGCTACAGGAAGCGACTAGAGGCTGTTATCTTTGCAAAAGGAGGATCTACTAAATATTAATGTCACTTTTCTGTTGAGGTGCCCATATTTTTGCACCGGTCAAATTTTGGTTTAATGCATATTGCGCATTTTCTGTTAGTACAATAAACCTCATTTCAATCCTGAAATATTACTGTGTCCATCAGTTATTAGATATATCAAACTGAAATGGCTGTTGCAAACACCAAAATATTTAGAACTAAAAATGATTAAGATTAATAGGGGTGCCCAAACTTTTTCATAGGACTGTAATATATTGGAACCTTAAAATTTCTGTCCAACCCACTGAAGGTTGTAAAAACAGCAAAAAACAGCATACAGTAAAATAGCAAAACACGTAATACTTCTCTTACCACTGTCATGCTACTCCTATGGTAATTTTTTCCTGGTCGCCCACTGGACTTCTGATGAAGTGTCAACACAACATGATCAGTTTAGACAACCACTGACTGCATTGGTGACCTTGGTCATATGTCACAGAAATCTGGTGAAAGGTTGGGGAAGCATTGACACCGGGGCAGCAGAAAAGTGATGCAGTGAGTCCTATTCCTTTTTTAATTCTATATAATATCAATTTCAAAAATAGATACAAATGAAAATTCTCCGGCAAAAAACAAGCCCTCAAACAAAGCTTGATATGAAGGCTCTTGGATATGAAGACAAAAAAAAAAAAAAATTAAATATAGGACATTTAGGCCTAAGACTTGGTGGCTAAAGGGTTAGTAAAATATATTTTTTATATGTGTCTATTTAATTATAATATATTTGTGCTTCTCATTATTTTAAATGAATATTGATGGGATTCCAAGAGTAAACAATGCAAGATGAGAAGTTTTGCAAACAGTTTTTATTAATTGAATTTTAATGTATTTCACATTGTAATTTCTTTGTTTATCTTTGATCTGGTGAATAAATTAAAAATGTTTTGTGTACATATTTGGTTGATCAGTTTCTTATTTGGGAAATTGAATATACATGAAACCAACAGTTGTCCTCTAACATGCATCCATATGAAATTAATTCATGAGAAAAAAAAAGACTTGGAAACATTATTTGTATAATTGCTCTGTATGATTGGAATGATAATTATCAAATAAAATTCTTTAAAAATTGAATTGATTTGCATCCCATGTTTCCACATTAAATGAATACAGCCAACAAAAACAGCCTACTATTACAAAATAGGAGATTCTTCAAATGGGATATTAGAAACATTCGTGGAAAATCCCGTGCATAGAAGTAGCAGACTTTAACTTGACATTTAACATATTACTAGGGTTGAGCGATCAGAATCAGAAAAGATCGGATCCCGATCAGCGATCGGGTAAATTTCATGATCGCGATCGGGTTCCGATCCTGCCTAAAAAAGATCGGGAATGGAATTCTGATCTCATCGCTCAACTTACCTGCACAGATCTGCTGCCACTCCCCGTTCTTCTCACTCCTCTTCGCTCTCATTCTCATGCCTTCAGAGTGCCGTACGCGCCACCGCTTCCCTAGGCTAGTGTTAGAGATGCTGGGAGAAGGTGGGGCTTGTGGCTTAGGAGAGTGTGGGCGGGTACTGGGAGGGGAGACGTGAGTGACGGCGAGCAACGTGAGTGACGGTGAGCGACATGACGTGAGCACGGCACTCTGAAGGCACATGAATGAGAGAGAAGAGGAGCAGCAAGAAAAACGGGGAGTGGCAGCGGGTCTGTGCAGGTAAGCGGACAGTAGGGGGGGACTAAGTAGCCGGTGGATTTTCTTTTAATCACTACACAGCGTTGAGTCCAAAAATTGAAGCGTTCAATGTTTGGACTCCACGCTGTGTAGTGAAGAGGATCTTTTTAAAATCCAATCTTTGATCATTAAAAAAAATCCCATTGACTTGATATAGGATCAGAATTGGGATCGGGATCGGGTTCAGATGGAAAATGATCGGAAATCGCATTTTAAAAACAATCCTGAAATCTCAAGATCGGCTCAACCCTACACATTACATGTATTAAAAAAGCAGAAAAAAAAAGCAAACATTTGTTGTATCGGTAAATGCTAAATACTTCTATCTCTTCTTCTTGGATGGTCAAGGTATAGCCTCACTTTCAAAGAGTTGCCAATGTTTAATGAAGGTCCATATTAGTGACGGGCAAATGTCGAGAGATTCATTTTATGAATATTCGTGAGGTTCGCTGAGATTTGCTTCCGTCCAAACTGGAAGTTCAATTATTATTTTTTGGGGTCTCTTCTGGCCCAGAGTATGATAATCCATGGTTAGGGGGGTTTTGTAAAAAAAAAAAAACTCACCTTTCCTGGGCTGTGCATTGGGATCTTCTAGCGTTTGGGTCGAGCCATAGTTGCAGAGTTAGAGTCGGGACTAGAGATGGGCAAATCGTTTCCCAACTAACTGGATTCAACCCGAATATTCAAAATTGTTTGTTACTTAATGAAACCAATTTGGGAAAATGGACGACACCCAGGTTAGGTAACAAAAATTAAAAAAAAACAAAACGCTGATGCCCAATCAAAGTACTCAACAATTACCCTGGGTACATGATGTCACAGAAGAGTACCAGACGCTACTAGGAGGAAAACACAAAGCACCGGACACAGCGAGGACTTCCAAAAGAGGCAACAGAAGGTGAGTATAAATATATTTTTGTCATCTTCCCTGGGCATCCACCTATTATTCTCTGGGGTCTGAACTTAAAGGGATCCTATCATTACAACTCAATTTTTCTGCCTACCACATAGGAATAGCCTTAAGAAAGGCTATTCTTCTCCTGCCTTTAGATGTCTTCTCCACGCCGCCGCTCGGTATACAATCCGGTTTTCTTTGGTATGCAAATGAGTTCTATCGCAGCACTGGGGGTGTCCCCAATGCTGCAAGAGAACTCGTTTGCATACCGAAGAAAACCAGATTATATACCGAATCGCAGCGCGGAGAAAACATCTAAAGGCAGGAGAAGGAGAGCTTTTCTTAAAATTGAGTTGTAATGATAGGATCCCTTTAAGAGACTCGAAAGTAGAATAATTTCACTTCTGATTCTATTTGAACAAGTTCAGACTGAACTAGGGGGACTAAACAAATCTTCTGGGGTTTGCCCATCTTTAGCTGGGACCAATTTTTTTGTGGAGTCTGAAAAAAGTTACCGGCTTCAAATTCAAATTAAGACTTATTTTAAATTGTGTTCTACAATTAATAATATTGTATAATTAGATACCTAGTTTATTACATAGTTATTTCCATAGGAATTCAATTTAGAAAATTAGAGGAGCTTTACTGCTTCCGTCTGACCTTGGCTGCCCATTTTTGAAGAAGTCGGAGTCGGACTGTGAAAAATAGAGGAATTAGAGTTGGACTAAATGGTTTGGCCTAGAACTTCACAGAACCTGCTAGAACTGCTTTTATATGACCCCAGGACCTCTGTTCTAGGTCAGAAGGGTCTATTTAAAATGACCCTTCCAGCCTCGAGTTCTTCCTATAGTGCCAGGAAATTTCAATAATAATAATAATATATGTTCTTTCAGTGACTGCTACATCTGTACATACACGTGAAGTAGTCTGAGCTGTAATACCAGACACAGACACAGACAAAAGAGAGGCGCTATTTGTGGGATATAAAAATGTCCTTTTTAAAAAAATAAAAAATAAAAAAATAATAAAGTGAAACACCTCATTTATATTTATGTATCGACTGTTCTGCAAAACATTGATAAAAGAAATGCAAATCCGTTTTCCGACCATAGCCATTTTTTCGTCAAATGTAAAAGGCAGAAAAAGAGTTCAACAAACTGAATTGAAAATGAAATCTGTTCATCCGCGTTCCCCGGTGTCAGTCTGTTTTTAGAGATTTAGCATTTCGGGTGCAGCTTGCTCTGATTTTTCAATGATGTTTGGATGACAATTTACATGCTGTAACGTTCCTACTACTTGCCATAGACTTAAAAAGAATCCATTGAGATAAAACACATCACATGATCGCTTGAATGTTCTCTCGAAAGTGGTCATTGAAGTGTGAACACTAGAGATAAATGCATTAGGATGCTAAGAACTCTAATACCTCCGGCTGTTTGTGATCACAGCTAAGATGGGATCCTCGCACGCCTGTGCACAAAATTACATGTAAATAACTGAGAAGTCCTTGTGGCTGCCTAGACTAATACGTATACCTGACAGCGGCGGACGCTAGAGGCTACGGCATATCTTCTAAAGGTGCCGGGTGCATTACAGAAAATGCAGGCAATTGAATCCCACTAGATGAAGTACATAGTTTTAGTCTGGTACCTTCAGCGAGGGGGGTGAAAGTCCATGTAAATAGCTACATTGTAGCAAGGCTGTGTATATAGGAGCCCGGATATAACAGAAGAGATGCAAAGGGTTCGGAATAGGCTAATGAATAGTAATGTGGAGAAGATTAGATACTGGAATTGTGGATTTAATAATACAATACTAGATACTGGGGAAATGAATGGACCAAAATTTAGCAACCAGTGCCAGGCGGCTGCTGCAAAAGCAAATATTGCGATTAGGGTTGAGCGATCAGATTCGGATCGGGCAAATTTC